>NW_007579567.1:39003-54139 GCF_000690725.1 Stegastes partitus | reverse complement strand
ATTTCACCAGCTTAAACCTGTGCATTCTCACTGAACTTCAAAACCTGCTCTCTGGGAGACCTTTGAGTGATGCTACAGAGGGTTTCTCCATCTTTACAAACGGTCAATGCTTCAACCACATCTCTGCTTAAAGATGGTCTTTTTTTGTTAAATGTGCAGCGGCTGAAAGTAAGTGCATGTCTGAGATGAGCTCGTATTGATTCCACGTTGGGCAGAGAAGAAGAAACATACATGAGCACTGTTGATGTGCAGTTTCATCCACATGTGCACAGATTCCTCTGGATGTGGTAAATAATGATATTGCACATTTTTATATGTAGAAAAACAATGATACAGATTTGTGTACGAGTAGAAAACACTGGTATAAGAAATGTTGATATTGCGGTTTCCTAGAGCTCTGAGAGTTTTTCCATTTTATGCTACTTTAAAATTCTCCACCACTACATTTCAGAAGGAATTCTACTTTTGACTCCACTTATTTGATAGCTATAGTGCAGCTACTTTAAAAGATTAATGTCTCACATTAAATAAACATAAGAATAGGAAAAACAATGTTTGGAAACCAAGGGCTTGGTTCAAATTATTTAGTTCTGTTTATTTTAAAGATTCGACATGTTATAAAAAATAAAAAAACAAAACACACAATGTGCTGCACTCTGATGGTGTTTAAGAGACAGAATATCAGGAGGACACCGCGCTTAAATCAGTCTGTTTTCATGCAAGAGATGCAAACTCCCAAAACCAATGCTGCTCACCCAAGTTTTGTAAGTTACAAAAGACAAGTTTTTAAAGTTTTTATCCCATTTATAATTCTGTCTTTGCATGTTCTATGAGCCACGTTGTTGCTCCTGTAAATATGTCTTTTTTTTTGTAAAGCAGCTTTTCAGAGAGCTGGGTCAAAGGGAATTGTTGGATATTTAGTTTTATTTATGTATAATATAATATAATATAATATAATATAATATAATATAATATAATATAATATAATATAATATAATATAATATAATATAATATAATATAATATAATATAATATAATATAGTCCTGACCTTGCTGTGTTAAGTGCCCTGGAAATAACTCAAGTTGTGAATTGGCACTAACATAAAGCTGAACTGAATTTATATTTTGCAACCGATCCAGTGCTCTTGTAGCAGATGCGAGAACTCAGCTACTTAACAAGAATATCATACCAAGCGATCAAGGCCAGATTTTTTTTTTTGTTCTTTGTTCGTTCTTTCCATTCAAGTCTGAGAGATGTAGAAGTTAACACAGGAGGGCAATCCATCATCATGAACCTGTGTGATCCTCTGTCTTTCTAAATACTGCAAAATGAGAGCCCTGGAACAGGCATGCATGCAGGCTGTGAGGTCTAATCACCATCAATCATGCCTGTGTGTGTCATTAATCTCATCTCCCTCTTGTTATCTTTCACATCTTACACAGAAGAAGAAGAAAAAACACACACAACGGCATCACAGGCTGTGTGGAGCTCAGTGAAGAGGGTGGCAGACGGATTCAACATCACTAAATCCACTCTCCCAGCACATCTGTACCGTTTCTGTTCTCTTATAAACACCCATCTGTCACGTCACATTTCCTGCCCCAGAAGGCAAACCCTGTGTGTATTTCAGTCAGGATTTTCAAAACAGCAGGATTTTTCCATCGCTATCAGCAGAGAAACACTCAGAGAATCGCGAATGGGATAAACCGAGACGGGCCCGGTGCTGTTCAGCTGCACTTACACGGTTCTGTGATATGCTGTGTTAGGCGGTTCTGGGGTGTCGGTGTGGGCCACCCCGGCGGCTCAGAGTTTGAGCGAGTCCCCCGAAAGAAGTTAACGCACCTCGCTTGGGGTCTCGGCGGCACCTTAGGCCGCCGCACTTTACGAGAACTTCACTGTCAGGCGCTGCAACACGAAGATGAATGCCCAGCTGTCTGCGCGTGAAGGACGTGTTTCAGACTTGGGGCGGATGGAGGGAATAGTCTATTCTACTCTGAGCTGTGTTCAGGAGATGACAGAGCGGTAAGAATTACAGCATTGTCAGGGTTCCCAGCCAGCGAGTGCCACGCTCAGTCATCAGCGAGTCATTTCTCATCATGCATTGAATTTGTGCAGTCGCCGGAAAGCAGCTGTGACACGCGGCTGTCAAAACTGCAGCTGCCTGCTGTCATGAGGTAATCTCTGCTCTTGTCAGCATGACACCGCTGCAAGTGGAGGACACTGCCTGTCTTCTGCTGGTTTTTTTAAAATCTTCTAGACGAGCGTCTCTCATTTGGACTCCTCGTATATCTGTCGCCACAAGATCTTAATGTGTAAACTGAGCTGCATGTAAGGTGGTGTTTCTGGTTTGCAACTGTAGAAGAAGAGCCTAGAAGTTTTGGGCGACCGTTTCACCGGCCCTTAAGAGTTAAAACTTAAAAAACTACAGCACAATGCACCACATACATCAGTACAAGCGTAATAGACCTGAATGGCCTCTTTCCCCACCACCCGGCTTTCTCAGTATTTCCTGCTTCACGTTCCTGCATGATCCACAATGTGTCGACAGATACGTTCATATTTCCAGGCTGATGATGCAACGTTTATCTACTGCAAACATAATTGGCTCATTAACTGGAAAATTGAGTCCTTGGGATCAAGAACACACGCCACCCACCCCGTCTTTGTATCTTTTAAAAGACTAATTCTTACACAGCTGACATTTCTGTTTAATTTAGTGGCGAGTGAGTGAGCGACGCGGAGGAAGCGTTATACTGCAGCTCCCCCTAGTGCGGCATCAACGCTACTGCAGCAAATGACAAAATTCTAGTTGGAGATGTGTGACTATTCGGGGATATTACCTTTTTTTTTTTTTAAAGGGAGATGTCACATATTTTTAGTTTCTAGCTTCTAACTTCAAAACTATCTGGTTTTGTGTTCTTATATTTTTTTTGTCAAACCCTGTTAAATATTATAGCCAATATATGTAATAATACACATTATACTGCCCTCGCTTGGTGTGAAAGAACAGACACCTGACCTCTACCTTGTCCAACACCTTCAGGATTTTCACACTCAGCCAGCTAAAAGCCTGTTATGTTTTTTTTTAAACCCATCAGTGTCTGACTTCTTTAAAGCTCCTGTGACTGACTGGCTCTTCACACAGGTTCCAACATCTTCCAGAAAGCCCTCCAGAGTGCCGGCTGCTGTGGCGGCAGATTAATGCTCCTCGTTTCTGAACGACACGTCCAACGAGCAGCGCACTTCTAGTTCAGAAGGTCACATTTTTGTGTCAGCTCAGCTCGCTTGTGGGTTTCGATGCAGCATTCCTCTCCTGCCTTTTTCACAGAGCAACTCATTTTCTCTGTCGAACATCGTTGTTGCACCACATTTTGAAAATGTCGGCCTCTGGTTTCTCAGTTTCTTTGTTAAATACGATCTGATGTAGAGCAACATCTGTCTGTTTAAGCGTGCTATCCAGAAGTCTTCAAAGCCTCAAACTCACAACTTGATCCAATTTAAAATCCACACAGACAGACATGAGGAGTCACAGCTGCTTATCCTGCAGCACCACCTAGAGGAGATCTGACAAAACAGCAGCCCAGAGTTTACAATTCAACACATGTCCAGAGCACATCATAAACACAAGATCATGTGGAGGCCTAAAGATCGCTGACAAACCATAGGGAAACCTGGACTCTTGGTTTAATGGATTTGGTGGTTTTTGTGGGGCAGTTTGCTGGCATGGTTTGGGTCCACTTGTTCCTTTAGAGCAGGAGTCTCCAATCCTGGTCCTCGAAGGCCACAATCCTGCATGTTTTAGATGTTTCCAACACACCTGATTCAAATGATCAGCTCATCATCAAGCTCTGCAGAAGCCTGATAACGATCCTGATCATTTGAATCAGGTGTGTTGGAAGAGGGAAGCATCTAAAGTATGAAGGATTGTGGCCCTCCAGGACCAGGATTGGACACCCCTGCTTTAGAGGGAAGATTCACTCACTCACTCACTCAAATCAATGAGTGGTTATCTTCACCCTATATGCCATGGCATCAGACCTGTGAAAGGCTTTGGATCAACAGCGCTCTCCACTACCATCACCACAACACCAGACGAGGGGATTTCTGTTAGAAAACGATGCTCATTCCTCCAGCAAAGGTCCTGAGACTTGAACACATGAAAATCAAAGACATTCTAATATATTCTGTGTTGTGGTTTTCAATTCAAATATAGCTCCAAATATCAGTTATAAATACTTCTCTTTTTTTTTTATGGCTACAAGCAAGAACAAAGCTGCTGTTCAGACGAGACATCTGGAAGTAGTACTTTACTTTAAAGCTCCCTCTTCTTCTGCTTCATCATCTGTCCTTGTCCATTTAATTTCCACATATATGCCTCCTTTTTTCTCTTCCACTTGCAGAATAGAAAATTGGTTATGTAGAACAGTCACCTTAGAAAAAAACCCATTCCGTCTCCGTTTCAATTTGCACTTGATGCTTTTTTTTTTTTTTTTCTTTCTGCTGCCTGATACTGAAGCTTCATGGTGGACTAAATTATAATTCATCAGGTACAATTCAGCAGGATAGGACACGTTTTGAGTACGTCTGAGGAGGTAAATCCTACATTTTCTTCACGCTATACAGCTGCTATTCTGTTCTTTTGGTTGATATTGAAATAACAATGACTACATATATGTAGTTTTTACAAATGTAAGCATTTAAATCTGACTTTACAGGACTTGTAAGCCGGGAGCATTTAAGTAAAACCCACCTTGAAGTGCTGTTTCAACTTAAAACTGACGGGGGAAACAGATGGTCGGTTTCTCAGATAACTTTGTGAGACTGCTAAGAGGTTTTTTGTGCATTTATTTTATCGTCATGTCTCCTGTTTTGCCACACACATGATTAAACTTTGACCCATTGCAAAGTGAGGCTTTGGAGTGTGAGAACAGGGAGGGAGGAAATGCAAACAAACAGTCGATAACAAATGAGGGTTTTCATATTTCCTCACGTTCTGAAATAGCTTTCGTTCATTCAGAGCAAAAACTGTAGACTGTAAAGACAAGCAACTGTTGTTACTGCATGTTTTGGCGATGGGATATTTACCCCCAAAAAAGGGGTGGAAGCAGACAATAAGTTAAAATAAAGGTATCAGAAAGCCAGCCTCACACCCACAGCGGCTCTCCGAACACGCCCCACCCTCCCGTCACCCCCGGGTGTTCCCAACCCGCCAGTTTTGTTTGTGATAATTTGCATTGCGTTTGTAAGTGCAAATTATCACAAACAAAACTGCCAGTTAAATGCAAGCACGGTAATTACTCATATTGCAGAACAATCGGTGGAAGAAGAAGAAGAAGAAAAAAAATGACTGTACTTGCAAATTTAAGCAGAGAAAGTGGGTTTTTTGTGTGTGACAGAGTGTCACATCCTGCACCTCCCATGTACCCCCAAAAAAACCTGACTGGTGTCATCTGGATGGAAAATATCCATTTAGCTCCTCACAGAGCAGCTAAATCTTTTCATATGTGAGCTCCACTGGTATGACAACCTTCAGAAATAACTGGACAGAGGAAAGAAACAAACAAAGTGTCGGCCACAATGCTCCTATAGAAAAGCAACAGTCTGTGTTTAAATACATCGTGTGTGATTTAAAGCGAAGCGAGCAAATAGTTCATGTCTAGACTGAGATTCCCCACTTTGAAAGAGTAAAAATAATAAGCAAGTAAAGAGAAAGCACTTATCAAAATGGAATCCATTAAACTTGAAGAGCCCAAGCAGTTTCAGAGCGCTTTGTTTGTTTGTTTGTTTGTTTGTTTGTTTGCTCATTTTTCACTTCGATATAAAGTCCTGCACCTCTATGGAAACAGCACGACCATGACTAGAAGGAGAGGGAGCTCACAGGTACATTTAGTGCTGTACAAAAAAAAAAAGTTATGAATCAGAAACAAAGAAACAGGGAAAGTTGAATACCTTTGGTTGCTTATTTTTCTCAATTTAAAAAACAAACAAACCATCCATCCATTATTTATCCATCCATCCATCCATTTTCTATACACCTTAATCCTCACCAGGGTCATGGGGGGCTGGAGCCTATCCCAGCGGACTCAGGGTGAAGGCAGGTTCACCTGGACAGGTAACCAGTCTGTCACAGGGCTACACTTAGAGACAGACAACCAAGCACACTCACATTCACACCTACGGACAATTTACAATCACCAATTAACCTCAACATGTTTCTGGACTGTGGGAGGAAGCCGGAGAACCCGGAGAGAACCCACGCTGCACGGGGAGAACATGCAGACTCCACGCAGAAAGATCCCGGGCGTCCTCACCGGGACGCGAACCGGCGACCTTCTAGCTGCGAGGCAACAGCGCCACCTTGCAGCACAAACAAACCAAAAAGCCCTTAAATTATCATGTGCATCATTTTTCCAAGTGTCCACAGGTGTTACTAATACAGAGAGAAAAAAATGGAGGCTCCACATGACATACACATTTAACTATTTAGATGTTTACAACTCCTACAAACTGGGTGTTTTTTTTTTTATGGTATTCTGCACGTTAATTCTGCAGATATCTCACCATGCATCATGTAGCTTCCAAAAACTTGACAAGTTGCTCCTCTGGATACCGTTTTTAAGCCATGTTGCATTTATTTCATTAGTCAGGTATGTTTTATTGAATAATTCTAATAATAATATTATTTCTTTTTTTTACAGATTCTGGTGCAAACACTTTGTTTTTAGAGAACAGTTTCATGCGACATGCAGAATAAAATCATTCTGATAAAATGTCACAACTTAAAGTTCAGGGTTTTGTCAGTTTCCCCAAAAAGAACTCGCACGTGATTTGTTCAAGGACAGTTGGAGAAGGTGAAACTCCGACTATTCTGTTTGTTTTTACAGTGTGCGGCTCTGGTAAATGGTGTAATCGTGGTTATTTTCTTTAAAAGAAAACATGCCATTCAAACCTGCCGGCGGGGTTTCGGGGGGTCAATGCAAGGAGATGACAGTTGAAGGTTGATGGTTTTGTGTTTTGGAATTCTTTTCTATCGAGTGGTTTTCATTCATTTCTTTCTTTACTTCGCTTTATGATGATGATGAGTGCAGAATTGCACCGTACACACAATCTAGACTCTCAAAATCAGAACGCTCGCCTTTTGTCTTCCTAAATCCGGCGTCTTGACGGATTACGGCAAACAGTGTCGAGTAATATTACACACCTGGAAAAACAAAGGGAGCAGACAAACAAATTGAAGATTAAAAGATTTGTGTTGTGACTGGAGACCGGTGTGACGATATTAATTAGCATGCTTCGCAGAGAACGAGGCAGAACGGGGACGAAGCTTTGTGCTCCAGAACTAAGTAGGATGAAACATGCTTCGTCAAAACGAGACAAGATCAATGGCCTCCTCCTGCTCAGTCCCAGTCCGTTCACCGTCCTCGTCATATCAGCTCGCACGCCGTCAGGTCAGCCCCCCGTCTTCCATTAAGGGCTGAGGTTTGGGCAAGTTCCCAGCGCTACCCGACGCCATAATGAACTTTGGTGGCGATAATAAGGGGCTGAAGGAAGAGATGAGGTTTTAATGAATCACTTCCCAAATGATAATGGCTTCCTGAGGACCACCATTAAATGCTTTAATGATGACTTTGACCATTGCCATCCACAGGGCACCGCGGAGCAGTCTCTGGCGGAATGCGGTCATTACGGCCTGATTGGAGAAATGTCCTTTAAAAATGTGGCTCCGTAGCAAACAGCATCACAATCCTACGAGGCCAAACTAAAGGCATTCATCTGAGGGAAAGTTGAGCAACCTGATGCTTTATTTACAGTTTTTCTCAAGTTGGTACGATGCTGAGTACCAAACCCAGATTACCCAGTTTGCTCATTGTTAATAAATACTTAAACATATTCCAGCCAGTTGTGTTTTTACCGACTCTATGGCAGAGTTCGCACCTCCAGAAACACCTGAGAATCAAACCCCTGGCAGTGAAGCCACAAGTTAACCACTTAAGACACTGTGACATGCAGACAGAAACAAATACTTTAACCTCCTCTCTTGGCTGCCATCAGCTCCCGACGAGAAAGTAAACAGAGTCAAGAAAAGCTATCAGCGTCCCATAGAGACTGACACCAGGAAACCGAATACCAATATCTTTTCTTGTAAATAACCTGGACGCCCTTGTCGACCCGACTTAGATCAGTATCTTGAGGGACGTCTCACAATGGCGTCTGTATCTTGGCCCGATGCCTACATAATAGAGGGCACTTCGGAGCAGGGAACTGCCAGACGTTTGGTGAAGTGGAACTAAAAGAGGAGGAGGCAGAGATGGAGTGAAGGAGAGGGGTTATTTTGAAGTGTGGGCAGAGTGACAGCCTGTTGACAGCCTGCAGCTGCAGGCCAAGATTCCCCCGCTGCTTTTGGGGAAGCTGCAGGGTGAGCATGGCTGGAATCAACAACACTTGGAATTTCATCATTTCCTCCGCTGCCCTCATGCGCGGCTTGTTGGAGGCTCCTTCGATTTCTGCATCTCGGGCTCCTATTGCAATTTCTCTCTCTTTGTTTTTGATCTGTATGCTATTTGAAGTTTGCTTTGCTGTATTTTTTATCATTCACAAATTGTCAAGTGCGTATACTAAAAAAAAAAATAAAAAGACTGTTATGTTACAGATGTCCCTATTTGATCAAATAACAGAAAATTTTTTTTAAAAAAACTCTTTAAAATGGGCCAAAACGATCACAACTCATTCTTTTGCATTTAATTTTAAAGTTACACTTATTTTCCTGCATATAAAGAAGCAAAACATATTCTTTTTCAGGTATTATTGCTTCTGTATGGAAGACAAATGATGTTTATTAAAGACTGAGAAGTGGTAAATTATTTGTAAACTGTCATTTTACAGATTTTAGGTGTTTTGTTAAATTATTGATAATGTCTAGTAAAATAACAGGGACAAAAAAGTATTATTTACATGATAATTCTACAAAAAAAAAGAAGAAAGAAGCCAAAACTGTACACGATGTTCTCATCAGAAATCAGCATTTCTACAAACTGCAGTGTGACCAAGAAATGACTGTTTTAGGGTTTTTAAATCTGCAAAAATGTCATTATTTCACAGATATTTGCAGATATTTACACAGTTTTACAGTTTTTGAATGCTAAAGTATTCTAATTCTTCTTAATACAGTTTTTTGTGGCATCCTGGCTGCCAGATTTCCACCATTTCCTTTTTTACAGTGCAGCACTCAAGACTTTGTCTCCTTAAGGTTTCTGAAGGTCTCATCTCGACTCAGCTGGCCTCAGACAAACAGGACTCAGGATTTTATTTTAAGAGCACAACTGCACTGTCTCGTTTTTTTTCCTTTACATCATGATTGTGTTTGTTTGTAAAAGCTGCTGCTTCAGATGCAACCAAGAGCTCGACTGATGACTGATTTGAAGCCGTTGTTGCTGTTAGCGACTGGCTCTCCTCCCCGCTCCCCTTCACACACACTCAGAGGGAATGAATGCAGGAGACAGCAGAAGGAGCTGCGGCTGTCTGGGAGGAGATGTCAGCCAAATCTTCAGTTATAAAATCTCGCCACAAAGAGTTCATCTGCAAAACAACATCCCAAAGAGAGCACGCAGCAGAATGCAAATGCTGCAATGCAACACCAACGCTAATCTGAGTTCTGAGCAGCGCACCACAGAGCTTGCCAATTATGCTTTTATCATCTTAGAAATATTTCCACAACACAGTCTATCTTAACTTTTAAAGACACAGGGAGCATTCTGCATGCTTTTATTTCATCACGCCTGGGTGGCTGCAGCAGCCTTTCTACCTGCCTGCCCCTAAGACCTCTTGATTCTGTCATCTATTGATGATTGATCGGCTCCAGACTGTGCAGAACTCAGCTGCAAGGCTTTCAACCGGAACAAATCACTAATGCTTGGGTCTCCTTTACACCGAGGCTCTGAGGATGTTTGAAGATAGATTTTAAGGTTTCACTGATTACTTTTAAGGCTCTTCACAATCAGCTGTTCTCCTTTAAGTCTCTTTCTGAAAACGAATCCTGTTTTTGAGTTTTGATGTCTTTTGAACATTTTTTTTTTCCAGTAATATGTTTGTCTTTGGGCTGCAGTTGGTTAGCATCGTTGCCTCACAGCTAGAAGGTTGCCGGTTCGCGTCCCGGTGAGGACACCCGGGATCTTTCTGCGTGGAGTTTCCATGTTCTCCCCGTGCAGCGTGGGTTCTCTCCGGGTTCTCCGGCTTCCTCCCACAGTCCAAAAACATGTTGAGGTTAACTGGTGATTGTAAATTGTCCGTAGGTGTGAATGTGAGTGTGCTTGGTTGTCTGTCTCTAAGTGTAGCCCTGTGATAGACTGGTTACCTGTCCAGGTGAACCTGCCTTCACCCTGAGTCAGCTGGGATAGACTCCAGCCCCCTATGACCCTGGTGAGGATTAAGGTGTATAGATGATGGATGAATGGATTCAGCTGGTGTCATGCCAAGCTTTCAGGAGTGCCACAGAAAGGAAAAAAAAGCATAAAGAAAGGTGTGCAAAGTGCATGTGATGCTAGCACACCTGGCTAACATTAGCACCATTAGCAAGAGATGTAGCAAATATTAGCTGTACAAATTAGCAAGTTATGCATGTTTTGGGGCACTGGTTTTACTGGTGCATGTCACCATTAACAGCCATACAGTGCAGGACTTGTGTTAGCATGGTCCTGGGTGTGACTTGGTTGCACCCTGCATAGATCTTTGTCTTAACTTGGTCTCATATCCTCAAAGTCTCCCTTTAGGTGGTCTTGACAACACTAAACACAGGATTCTGTCAGTATGTTTCACTACATACGTCACTCAAATTTCTCACTGAATAAAACCTAAAACAAGCAGCTCTGCTGTGTGAGGGCCTGATTTCAAAACAATGCATTTTTGGACTGAAACACAATGTCTCTGAAGTGTAGTTGCTCACAGAGACAAAATGAATTTCCACGAGGGTTTCACACACAGTAATCAAACTGCGCAGACCGTGGTGACCTCCGAAGGATCTGATACAACCAAAATTGCGGAAGCTGCCATATTAGCTTCTGTCACTGCCACTGATCCGCTCAAGTGTCATTGAGGCACCACCTGTTCGGATTAATGTCGCTGCTCCGCTTTCTGCTGGCAGCACCTTGAGTACAACATGATGTTATTGTTGATATCCATTCATTTGAGTGCTTCAATTATACACCTAAGACATTGAACAAACCATAAAGGAATGCCTGCAAATACAGAACATTGAGTGTATCGAACATTTTGGAGAAAAGAAAGAGCAACATATTCGGCAGTGAGCTTAACTTAACCTGTCTCTTCTCCCCAACATTAAGATGCCTGTTCATCTATGTAGTCTTGCAAAGTTCTATTTTCTTTGTCTTAAACATACTGCTTCAACTGTGTGACAGAAGAGGATGGGAAAATGTGAAAAACAGGCGACAAATTTAAGGATAAGCCAACATAAAGTGGCTCAGTAAGGTGTTGGGTCACCGAGTGCTGCCAGAACAGCTTTAATACACCTTGGCATTGATTTTCCAAGAGTCTGAAACTTTACTGGAGTTAAGGACACCGTTCTTGCTAAAGACATTTCCTCATTTGGTCTTTTGATGGCGTGGAAGTGGGCTGTCTAACACATCGGTCCAAAATCTTCTGTAGACGTTTAGCTGGCTTCAGAGCTGGAGGCTGCAATTCACATCAATTTTATACTAAAAGGAAAAAAACACCCAATGACCTGTCATGTCCTATAAACGGGGGCACTGTTGTCCTAGAAGAGACTACTTCCAGGAAAGAAAGGTTTCTTCACAGGATTAATGTGATAATGCAGAACAACCTTGCATTGATTTACAGTGACCCGTCCCTCTGGGGGGAAACAACCCTGCCAGCAAAATGCCCCAAAACACAATAAAGCCACCAGATCCTCCAGCGGTCAAGGGTTCAGGTGTCGTCTTTAATTTGTCACCTGCCTGCATATAGACAAGGAGGCAAAAACAAGCACAGTGCAAGAACAGTGGTGACAAAACTCCTTTCATATATGCACGAGGTAATGAGGAGCAGCTGGCGAGGAGGGACGGCAGGTGCACCTGGTGGACAGGTGAAGCGTGGCTGGGTCAGAAACACGAGGCAGACGGAGACTCGCTGCCGGGTGAGGAGCTGCTGTCTGCGAAGACAGAGCCTTGATGTGCTGCATGACAGACACGAATGAGGACAGCAGCGAGCAGACATGTAGGAATCACAGTGACAACCTCCTGACAGCAGGAGGAACAGCTTCTAGGTTTGGTGCATCCAGATAAATGTCTTAATATTCCGCTAAGGATGAATTATACAAGCAACAATGAGTCTCGTGGCTTAACTGCTCTTTAAGACAGAGATTGAAGATGCTGAGAGATGCACTGTTTGGTTCGTACAAGACAATATCTCCATCACACCACTAAAAAACTACAGTCGTGACTCGATAATCGACCCCTAACAATCTGTTAGAACCCGATTCTTTAGTTGGAAGCCCAAGAACAAGAGAAATCTTCAGTTCTCAGTTATAGAATTTATTTATTTCAGTCACAGGTAAAGTGAGGCAGCGCTAGAATTCAGAGGGACAGAGAGGAATCTCATGTCCAGCTGAACTGAGGTTTTTCAGTTCCAGGTTCCAGATATCTTCTTGGGCTGGGCCTGCCCCAAACATAGAAAAGATTTGTATGTTCCCGAGTTTAATTGTCCAGTTACCAATGGCGTGGACAGGCATACTTCTTCTGCGCTCTGTCCACGACCTTGATATTTGGTGAGCAACATGTGTGGATGTTGTTGGTACGGCGTGTAGCTAAAGTAACCATCCTATCTGATAGAAAAGAGGAGTTTCCGCTGTCTCCAAGTGTCTGAACCGCTTCTCACCGGCCATATTATCTTCAAGGACGTGTGCTGTTCTCAGTAGGAAAACACGAAACAGAATCATAGGCTCAGTGCAAAATACAGATTCAGAATACATAATAGCTCGAAACATACTTAATTCTAACAAATCCTAAACCTGCTATCCGACAGGTTTTTAGGAAAAACGAACAGAACCCATAAAAACAGCCTTAACATAGCGACAGCCTTGGATTGTGACTCCGACATGACATTTAATGTCACCAATCAGGATGACGGCGTATTATCTGACTGAACAATCCCACAGATTGGCTACGTTCACACTGCAGGACTTGATGCTCAATGAGGATTTTTTCATGAAATCAGATTTTTTGCAAGTTCATTCACATTTCCAATCACTTGTATGTGATCTGCTGTGTGAACTTCATACGACCCAAAGCGCCGAATATTCAGATATTCATCATTAATTGGGCCTGAATATCCAGAGACTCGGACCAGCGCTAGTTTGTCGTGTATCAATGACGTGTTAAAAATTATTAATAATAATAATTGATCAGATTCATATAGCACTTTTCAAGACACTCAAAGACGCTTTACACTGTCAATTATTCATTCACACACATTCATTCTGGTGGTGGTAGCTACGATTGTAGCCACAGCTGCCCCAGGGCAGAGTGACAGAGACGTGGCTGCCATTCTGCCCCTCCGACCACCACCTCAAACAATCCATCCATACGCATTCACACCAGGCAAGATTGGTGAAGTGTCTTGGAAGGAAACAACGACCATGAAACAGGTTACAGAGCAGAGCGGAATCGAACCGCCGACCTTCCGATCATCGACCGACTCGCTCTACCACCTGAGCCACAGCCGCCCAGCCGTCGGATAAGCGCTACCTGGCGTTCAGACAGAAGTCTCGTGGCAAAAGATCAGATGCCTGTCGGATTTAGAACCACTTACCTTTGATGTCAACCAATGGGCCTGTACACAAGCGCACAATCCAGTGATGTGTAGTGTTCTAACTTTACACTAGTTATTATAAAAACTAAAAAAAAAAAAGGAATATTGACAACTAATGATCCTTCCAGCATCAAGCCCTCCTTGTATCTCGACCTCCGTCTTGACAATCCGACAGCCTTGCTATCCTATTATTTCTCAGTAAATGACCAACAAATGGCACAAGTCAGAGGACATACGTGGAGTTTTCCTTTATTTTGTCCTGGATAAGCAGCCCTAAAAATAGCTGAGATAGCGCACAACATCGGCAGCCATTGTTGGCAAAATGAGCCCCTTCAGAGTAAACAAGACCCACTGTGTCAGAGAAATTGCATTTTTGAGTGCTTGTCTTCCACCAGAATATCTGATCTTGGGCTGCGGTACAATATCCACTTGCAGCGACTACAGTCTTATTAAACTTTTTATGATTATGTTTGGGCGCTGACAGCACTTGGCTTAGATTAAGGAAAGATTATTGTGTGGTTTAATACTGAAAAGGTTCATAGTGACTTGAGACGCAACGCGAGTGTTGTGAGGATGGCGTTTGTTGGCGAAATCGAACCGCAGACGTGTGGCAGCTGCTTCGTACGCCATCGTCTGCACCCGCAAATGGTAAAATTCAGAAATATAGAGCATAAATTAGTCCAGCATACACCGTCAGTGATTAAATTTTGCATCCATCCATGCTTTCATTTTCTTCCGCTTCACCGTTACTAGTCACGTCACACTTGAAAATATTCCCAGATTCATTGCTTTAGTGGAATTTTGTAGTAAATAAAAACCCTGGCAGTCACTTTGAAATGTCCTTTTGTATCGTATTTGTTCAGCCGACACTCCGGCGTCACCATCTGAAATTCTCCCGGCATGTTTATTCCACTCTAAAAAGTAATCCAGAAAGACCTTCCTCCCAACACTTAATTAAAAGCATAATTGCAAGATAGACGTTCTAATTTGCTAATTTAGATAAACCCTTTAAGTTGCAAACATTATTTTGATGGCTTGGGTTGACATAATGATGTTGGTAATTGCATCAACTTAATTGTGTGTGTAATTCAAACTCAAATTTCTGCGTTAGTCGATTTAAAGCTAAATTGAAGTCGTGGTGCCTGAATAAAATTGGCTCGATAACTTCATTTTTCTTTAGGATTTCCGGTCCCTTCCCCTACGTACGAAACATGCTTGGATCATTTAAATGTGCCTCTTGGCTTAGCAAATACAAAGAACATTTCAAGGTGAGGATCATGTCTTCTACCAACAAATTCCACTAAAATGGGAATATTT
>NW_007579567.1:0-38703 GCF_000690725.1 Stegastes partitus | reverse complement strand
CAGCTGGGATAGACTCCAGCACCCCATGACCCTAGTGAGGATTAAGCGGTGTATAGAAGATGGATGGATGGATGGACTCATGTTTAGGTGACACTTGCTAACACACTGAATGATGAAATACAGTTGTGTTCAAAACAATAGTAGTGTTTTTAAACATGTGAGTAAAGCTCAAAATCCGTACGATATTTTATTTCCATTCATTGGGAACACTGCACACTATATTTTACATCAAAACAAGAAGATAAATGTCTCAGTATTTTAATTGCTTCACAGAAAATGAAGGAAAAATGATCTTGGGCTGTTCAAAAAAAAAAAATAGCAGTGTTTGCATTTTTCATTACAAACTCAAATATTTACTCAAACTGAAAAAAAATGTTAGGATTTAGCATTCCTGTGAATCACTAAACTAATATTTAGTTGTATAGCCACTGTTTTTGAGAACTGTTTGACGTCTGTACTGCGTGGAGTCGACCAGCTTCTGACACCTGTGAACAGGTATTCCAGCCCAGGATGGTCTGACAACCTTCCACAGTTCCTCTGCATTTCTTGGTTTTGCCTCAGACACAGCATTTTTGATGTCACCCCACAAGCTTTCTACTGGATTAAGGTCCTCGGATTGGGCTGGCCACTCCATAACCTTCATTTCATTGGTGTTGAGCCAAGATGCTGCTCGCTTACTGGTGTGTTTGGGGTCGATGTCTTGTTGAAACACCCATTTCAAGGGCATTTCCTCTTCAGCGTAACCCAGCATGACCTCTTCAAGTATTCTGATAGAAGCAAATTGATCCATGATACCTTGTATGTGATAAATAGACAACTATAGTAAGAGAAACAGCTCCATATCATGATGCTTGCACCACCATGCTTCACGGTCTTGTACTGTGGCTTGAATTCAGTGGTTGGGGGTCATGTGACAAACTGGACTCATCAGTCCACAAAATGTTTCTCCATTTCTCTTTCGGCCAGTCAATACATTCTTTGGCAAATTGTTTCTTCTTCAGCACGTCATTTTTTTTAACAGTGGGACTCTGCGGGGGCTTCTTGCCGATAGATCATCCTCACACAAGCATCTTCTGTCACAGTTCTCACAGGTAGCTTCAGACCATCGTTGGTGTCCCTGGAGCTGATCACTGGCTGAGTCTTTGCCATTCTGGCTATTGTTCAATCCATTCGAATGGTCATCTTCCGTCTCCTTCCATGTCTCTCTGGTGTTGCGTTCCATCTCAAAACATTGGAGATCATTTTAGCTGAGCAGCCGATCATTTTCTGCACGTCTTCATACGTCTTCCCCGTTCCAATCAACATTTTAACTAAAGCAGTGTCTGGAAAGAGCCATCTTCTTCAGGTTTTCAGAGAGAATTGCATGTGCTGGCTTCATCCTTCAATAAGAACCACCTGAATGACACCTGTGTCTCCACATAATGAATGAGCTCACTGACTGAACTGCACACTGGTATTATGTTGAACACACCCCGTCAATGAATTGTTCAATCACACAGACTCAGGAGCTGCATGTCATGAATGTTGGGTCTGTTGGTTTCTCTGTCTCTACTACACCTACTGGTAAATTATTTGCCATGTAATGTTATGTGCCATATAATTTCTATTATTTTGAACACATCTGTATGTTGTACAGCTGCATGCAGCTCAAGCCAGTCATACTTCACAATGAATTTTCCGCCATCCTACACTTCAGTTTTATTTGACAAATCTGCTCAGTTAGAACATATTTATCAATGTTTTGTGGGGCAATGTCATTCTTTTGTTGTTNAACCTGCCTTCACCCTGAGTCAGCTGGGATAGACTCCAGCCCCCCATGACCCTAGTGAGGATTAAGGTGTAGAGATGATGGATGGATGGAAGGACTCATGTTTAGGTGACACTTGCTAATACACTGAATGATGAAATACAGTTGTGTTCAAAACAATAGCAGTGTTTTTTTAAATGTGAGTAAAGCTCAAAATCCGTACGATATTTTATTTCCATTCATTGGGAACACTGCACATTATATTTCACATCAAAACATGAAGAAAAGTGTCTCAATATTTTAATTACTTCACAGAAAATGAAGGAAAAAATGATCTTGGGCTGTTCAAAAAAAAAAAAAATAGCAGTGTTTGCATTTTTCATTACAAACTCAAATATTTACTCAAACTGAAAAAAAAAGTTAGGATTCAGCATTCCTGTGAATCACTAAACTAATATTTAGTTGTATAACAACTGTTTCTGAGAGCTGCTTGATGTCTGTGCTGCACGGAGTCGACCAGCTTCTGACACCTGTGAACAGGTATTCCAGCCCAGGATGAGTTCACAACCTTCCACAGTTCCTCTGCATTTCTTGGTTTTGCATTTTTGACGTCACCCCACAAGTTTTCTTCTGGATAAAGGTTCAGGGATTGGGCTAGCCACTCCATAACCTTCATTTTATTGGTGTGGAACCAAGATGCTGCTCACTTATTGGTGTGTTTGGGGTCGTTGTCTTGTTGAAACGCCCATTTCAAGGGCATTTCCTCTTCAGCATAACCTCAAGTATTCTGATAGAAGCAAATTGATCCATGATACCTTGTATGTGATAAATAGACAACCATAGTAAGAGAAGCAGCCCCATATCATGATACTTGCACCACCATGCTTCATGGTCTTGTACTGTGGCTTGAATTCAGTGGTTGGGGGTCATGTGACAAATGGGACTCATCAGTCCACAAAATGTTTCTCCATTTCTCTTTAGGCCAGTCGATACGTTCTTTGGCAAACTGTTTCCTCTTCAGCACATCTTTTTTTTTAACAGTGGGACTCTGTGGGGGCTTCTTGCCGATAGATTATCCTCACACAAGCATCTTCTGTCACAGTACTCACAGGTAGCTTCAGACCATCGTTGGTGTCCCTGGAGCTGATCGTTGGCCGAGTCTTTGCCATTCTGGCTATCGTTCAATCCATTCGAATGGTCGTCTTCCATCTTCTTCCACGTCTCTCTGGGTTTGCGTTCCATCTCAAAACACTGGAGATCATTTTAGCTGAGCAGCCGGTCATTTTTCTGCACGTCTTCATACGTCTTCCCCGTTCCAATCAACACTTTAATTAAAGCAGTGTCTGGAACGAGCAATCTTCTTCAGGTTTTCAGAGAGAACTGCATGTGCTGGCTTCAGCCTTCAATAAGAACCACCTGAATGACACCTGTGTCTCCACATAATGAATGAGCTCACTGACTGAACTGCACACTGCTATTATGTTGAACACACCCCTTTCAATGAATTGTTCAATCACACAGACTCAGGAGCTGCATATCATGAATGTTGGGTCTGTTGGTTTCTTGCCATGTGATAATATAGTTTCTACCAAAAACAGTGGCTGGTCTGGTCAGTCATGTTGGACTGCTATTAGTTTGAACACACCTGTATGTTGTTGCATGCAGCTCATGCCAGTCATATTTCACAATGACTTTTCCGCCATCCTACACTTCAGTTTTATTTGACAAATCTGCTCAGTTAGAACATATTTATCAATGTTTTGTGGGGCAATGTCATTCTTTTGTTGTTGTTTTTTTAAGGTTAAAATATTTTGGGATGAAATGCACAACTCCAATTCAAGATAATGAAAAAAATGCAAATACCAACGATTGTCTTGTTGAATTAATGGATTTCTTGAAACACATTTTAAATATCAGGGAAAACCCAGTGAGAACAACTTCATCACCATAAAGACTTGTGTTTATACTGCCAAACATTAGGTGGGTATTAAAAGTATATTTGATTATATATGAAAAGCTAATTCCTCGAGCTCACTGTAGCGTGTTGGTTGAACATAAATTTAATCGGAAGCTGTCTCAACTCAAAAGGATTCATGCAAACTGCTGCATTGCTTTTAAAGTGTAGGTGAGAGAGGGGACTTCAAATCACGACAAATCAAATTTAGCTCTAAATCAGCTCATGCAGAAATTTAAGTTTAAATTATACACAATATTAAGTTGATGTAATCACCAGCATCATCATGTCCACTCAACCCATCAAAATAATGTTTGCGACTGGATCTGAACCAGTAAATTAGACGCTTTATGTTGCATGCATTTAATTAAGTGATTGAATTGGTTCTTTGAATGACTTTTTCTTCTCCTCAGACCATCATCCTGCTACGTCTTTACTTCTCTACATGAACTGTGGAGGAGCATCTGTTAAACGTCTCTCACTGCGTTTTCTGCTTTATAAGCACTCAGCACTTGAATCGCTAAATCTAGTGGCCAAGAGTTAAGTCATGTACAATCTAAATTACACCATTTCGCCCCTCCGCAATGTAGCAGTTCCTGCATGTCGCATTTAAGGCTTTGACTTGTTCTTGTCTCTCCCTCAGGCTCTGCCTGTTATTTTTCTTGACAGCTCTCTTAATCCATCTTATTTTTTGCATGTATTAATCACCTCAAACCAAATCCGGCTGCTTGGAAAAAAAAAAAAAAAAGCTTCCCCTCACCTCCTGTGGATTAGCCTCTTTTCTCCGTGTCAATCAGCAGTACACTTGTCTCTTGCTGTTAGCATTAAGATTCGAACGCCGGCGCATGTTTGATTTCATTATTGATATTCCGCATCATTGCTGTTGATGTAGTGACAATAAAAGAATACAAGATTAATTCTCATTTTTGCATTACACGTCGCCTTGTTTTGTATGATTAAAGAGAAAATAATTAGTTTAGTCATATTTGTTGTCCTTAGGAGAATATGAGGCACCTGTTTAAAGGTTAGAGACGCAGCGAGAGTCATTTTTTATGCGCCGGCTCTGAGAGGGTTAGAGGCCACGTGCCTAGACTCTTTGTTGCTTGTTACACTCCCTGTTCAAGATGTTATCTCGCTTTTCGCTGCGAACCGTTTGATAAAAATAAACGGCAAAGGGCATTTTTTTCTCCCTCCTGAAATGCTGGAAGAAGCTGTGAAAAGACTTTTGAAAACCTGCTGGTGAGTTTTGTGCTCGGTTTTGTATACAACCTTTTTCCAGCGTGAAAAAAAAAAAAAAAAAAGACAGCATGCATTCACTGATGTCCTCTCACCAGCGTGTATATGAAATCTGTAGAGAAGGATGGCGACTGAACAGCTCAAACATGTCGGTTCTGAGCTAGAGGGACGGCCTTGGGGTCATTGTGGGTTTATTGCTCGTGAATTGACAGAACTGTAATCAGACATGTAAGGGTGACATGTTGTCCTGAGGGTGGCACTATAGGAGAGCTCATGGCGCAGATTTATCCCCTGAGGAGGATGAATGTTCTCAGTAAATATAGTTATAATCATGAACTGAGTAACTGTCTGCATTATCAGATAAAATGCATAAGAAGAAGCTGATGAGCCTGTCCTGGAGCACACGAAATGCAAAAATAAGGGAAAGCCATCTGTCTGTCTTTGAATCTGTTTAAAGATGAATTACAAAGAGACCAAGAGAGAAAAAACCCCCCCGACATATCCTGCAAGCATGCTCTGAGACAGTATCCGTGCAAACACCAAACTAAGAGAAAAATGCAAATAAGATGGAGAGAAAACCGACGTACCACCTGCCACAGCGCCTGTCTGTGTTGTTTTCACCTTTCTCGCTGCAGCCTCTGGTGTCAGTGCATCCGCCCACCCGATGTCCTCAGACTTCCTTCCTGATTCGAGTCACCTGCCTCTCACGCTTCCCTCGCCCGGCTTTTCCATTCCCCAATCAGCCCCAGTGTGTAGATATCTGCCACCTTGCCCCTAGTAGCTTGTCAGACTCACAAACTGACAGCGAGTGTGTGAGGATTAAGGGCTGTCCCGCTGTCAAATTGTCAAGACCATGAAGGCTCTGATGTGGACTTTGCAACCTTTTTTTTTTTTTTTTTTTTAAGTCTGCATATCTGCAGACTTTCCTGAGGGACTTGTGGTTGTGCTGCCCTCCCTGACAAAATGCACACAAACCAGGTGTGGGTGGTGGGAAGAAATCTGCCAGGAGGTTTTTATCAATCAGTGCAACATCTGGCTGCTGGCTGTCGTGGTTATTTATTGCACGTTTGTGGGGTTGCGTGTATTTTTAGTCAAACATCTGCGCAGGATTTACAAATGTTAACAAAAATCTTGAAGTTTCGTAGCTCGCGAGGATGTTTAAAGATGTTTGGAGTGATCGTGTGCAGCTGACTGAAACACAAATTCACTTTTTTTTTTACTCCCATTCGTCCCTTTCTACCATTTCCAGCCTCACACACACACACTCAGCTGTGACATCAGTTAAGTCTGCCAGGGTTTAGAGTTTAGACCTTAAAGTGGAGATCGGGATTGGGGCTTTATGTTGTTCAGCTCCCGCCGTTTGATACCTGCTTGTTCCTGTTTTCTGCTTGTCTACTTGTATGTAAGCCTGTATTTTTAGTTCAATAAAGAATGAAACTATTCCTGCCCGCCTGCTTGTGTCTGGATTTAGGTCCTCTTCTTCTTGATCAAGGATGCGCTCGGCATGACAGCGTGCCGTAAAAGGAGCTGTTTTTACACATTAGTGTCTGTATAGATTAAACGAACGGAATATAAGATGTGGTGTTAAGTGGTTTCTTTGGGACGGAGCCAGGCGAGCTGTTTCACAATCTTTTATGCTAAGCTAAGCTACGTGGCTGGTGATTGGACACTCACCATTCACACACGAGACTGGTATTAATCTTTATGTTTGAATTCCACCATTAAATAATTACAGCATCTTAAATAAAGCATGAAATAAGTCTTCTTATTCGATACGTGGAATAAATTGTGCTTTAAAATATACTAAACTCACACTCGATTGCTGAAGGCCTTTCAAACTACACATGTAAAATCAACAGATAATCCAAACTAAACTATCACTCAACGTTGCCAAAAACAAGGGAAGTGACAAGAAAGCAGCCATCTTGGGGTTTTAACAAACAGGAATACAACCAGAGAGCGCACACTAACTGGCTTGGAATCAGCGAAACAGCTGGTTATTAGAAGATTAAGAGGAAAACCCAGCGTGGCTCCACCACAAACCCCAAAGGAAGAGGAAGAAAGCAGCAGTGGCAGTGGTCTAATGATGATTTCCAAAATGAACAACGTGTTTCACTAAGTGTGAGCTCAATTGCTCAACTTTTTCTTACAGATGAAACGATTAGAAAGTCAAAATTTTCCGCTCGCTGAAGTGTGGAATGAAATGAATTTAACCTGTTAAACTTACAGACACCTACGATATTAAATGTTTGCTGTGACAGAAGTTTATGATGTTTAATATTCAATTAGTTCACAAATGCAAAACGTGTGAAAGAAAGGAAGTCACACGTTCAACAGCTCAGTCACAAACTAATCCGTTCAGAGGTCACATCTCTAACAAACAGCAGCTTAATGAGGAGTTTTGTTCACACAACCAGCGACGGCTGCAAACACGTCCATCTACGCCGTCGCCCGAGTGTTGATCAAACGTTTTAATGTTAGGTTTGTGGTAAAAGTGGTAAAATTAAATAGCACGAGGAATTGTCTGACTGCAAGAATTAGAATTTTCATACAGAATGGAACAAAAGAAGGAAAAAGAACATATAGACGTAGAAAGACCAGCTCAGCTCCTCTGCTTCTATTGTGTGAGGTTCCTCTGCAAACAGCAAATGAATGCATTACCACCACCAGCTGGTCTGGAGGGTGAATCAGGAAGTCCTGCGTTCACAGCTTTCACCAAAATCCCCCCAAAAAACCCCAACCTGAAAATACAAACTCATATCCTCTCAGTCAGATTGCTCTGGATAGCACTCACCTCTGGAGTCGTTTCCTGGAACATCTGTGATGTCAAATTTTACTTGTACTTTCCTGAGGTGTTGGATTAGCTGCCGTCTTTCCATCTCATATTTCTGACATCGTGATGTTCTCGACAGTCTTTCTCTCCCCGCAGAAGTCGCGTCTGCCAATCTTGTGTTTTCATATTTTGAACAATGTTCCCGTTTAATCCTGTGCGTCCAAATCTAAATCTTGATACCATGTTTTTGTGTCTCCTGTTCCTCCACGTCTCCCATTTTCCTTTGCTCTCTGTAGCACCACCACCACCATCCTTTCCTTCGATCTCTGCTTGACAATGCTTTTTGATTTCCGTCCTGCTTCTCTCCCAGTATGCTCGCATATATCGTGCAGGGCGTCTGCCTTCCCAGTTCAAACAGGCCAATCAGGTTGGAGCTCTGCAAGGACGTTAACAGCAAAATACACATTATTTTAAGATTCCTTCAGTCTCAGTTCATGGATGCACAACCAGTACTGGACATTCAAAATACAACAACACATCTGTGCTTCCGGCTGTATTTACCTTAATTACTTTGAACTTCGTCACACACCTGTTGTCCAATCAGATTTGAGAACACACCTCCTCATCCAGCCACTCAAAGGAGCTGCTTTAGAGGCGCGTCCCCTCTTTGAACCACAGCACAAGATGGCTTCCACACAGGACAAACTCTCAGAGGTGATTTGTTATATTAGAACAATTGAACTTCACTTTAACAAGAAGCACAATTCTGTCTGTAGCCGCTGGTTTAAGACTTTCTACACAAAAGGCTTGCATGTGGTCGGCAGGGAGCTCGTGCTTCCTGACATCAGTTTGTAGCATCATGTGGTAGCTAGCTTGTCACTGTTGTCTGAGTGTTTAGGAAGTGGGCTTCTGCAACACAGTCATAAAATGTACATAAAGTGAAGTTAAAAGAGATGCGTACACTCCAACAACCAGCAGGGCGCGACTCCTACAGCTGCTAAAAAAAAAAAAGAAGAAGAAGAATCAGATGGTACTAAAGTCTATGAGAAAACCACTTCTTCTTCCTTGATCTGATACCTCAGTGAACATATTTTCCAGTGAGTTCATGGTCTCAATTGCTAGTTTGAAGACCTTTTAAGTACAGCGTGGTGTTCATTTTGTAAATTATGGTCCCATTTAGAGTAAAACAG
The DNA here is from genome assembly GCF_000690725.1 of Stegastes partitus. Lineage (NCBI taxonomy): Eukaryota > Metazoa > Chordata > Actinopteri > Pomacentridae > Stegastes > Stegastes partitus. The sequence goes on along the minus strand of NW_007579567.1, from coordinate 29,803 downwards.
ATGATAAAGTACATTTAGGACCATCTCCACAAACCAATGGGTGATGTCATGGTGGATATTCCCATCTTTTTCTTTTTTTTTTTTATAGTCTATGGACACTTCTCTCGAGCTGATTGGACAGTGTTTCTAAAGAACTCTATTTTCTGACTTGGTGTGGATCAAAAAAATATAGCTGAGAGAAGAACACATGTTCTCAGATTAAGTGTGAACATACTTTCAGACCCAGCGAAGATCTTCACTTATTTAACAGCTGCGAAAGCATGTGTGCACGAAGGAGGTGGGAAGCCGGCTCCGCAACCTGCTAAAAAAAAGCCACATTATGAGAAATAAAACTCCCAAACATTTGTATGCCACACCACCATTATGCATTACTACAATTAGTTTATCATCTCAGGCCATAATCCTACAGATGGAAGCTTTGCACCATTGACTCCGCAGCCAAGCACATCCACCAAATGTCTGACTAAATGCCTCCGAGAACTGGAAATAAATCACTTAGATGACCTGATTCCGCTGCAGCTTTTAGGCCCCCATGTCCTAGGCACCAAAGACAAGAAATCATTTTGTCAGAGCCATACCTCTCATTATACGCGGCACACGCTGATTTATATAGTAGCATAATCTCGGTTTTTACAGCAGTTTATTTCTCCGGCTCACTCTTACGCCGACGTTCTCTGAAGCGACAAAACAACACATTTGTTTTCCACTTCGGCGTGCCTTGGATGGGCGGTAAAGCATCAATACAGTTTCTGCACCAGATATTACAACGGCGGCAAACGTTAATAAGGAGTGGTGTGTTTTGAGAGAGGCGCTGCCAAAAAATGAATTGGCTTGTACAAAAAAAAGAAAATCAGTGCCACAGGAGGTGAACAGCCTTCCTCTTCTGTCTCATTTGTGGGGGAGAAAATGTCTTCCGTAATTGGTAAGAGATCACCAAGGGGCAACGCCGAGGGTCACGGCGTATTTTCCCTATCTGCAGACGAGGCTGGGTTATTACAGAAAAGGTATTTTGTTGTTGTTGATGTCTTGGAGCTTTCTGTTTCGTGTCAGATGTGTCTTTATTGCATTTTCAATTTGCGCATGAGGAAAACCTGAGCGGCGCACGCATGGCTATTCTGCAGCGGCACAGAATCTCATCTGGTTTGCACTCAGTGGGACCATCGTTTGTTTTTTAACCAGACAATGATCCAGAACACACCTCCGGGCTATGTAAGGGCTATTCCTCCGACAGGATGCGAGATGGAGGGCTGCATCAAATGGCCAGGCCTCCGCAATCACCCAATCTAAACCCAGTTAGGATGATTTGGCTCCAGGTCGACTGCAGAGTGAAGGAAAGCAGCCAACAAACATGTATGATGGGCAGAAGGTCTGGATACAGGCTGCCTCAGGTGTATTTTTCCATAAACTCTACCTGGTTTATTTATTGATTCCTGCAGTCATCTTTGATAATAGACCTTATGCAAATGATGCAAAGAAACCGCAGCTTTTCTTTGCTTTTAAGCTGAGATAAACTGCACACTTTTCAGTTCAAGGAGACCTTGGTATCGCACTGCAGAGGGTGTCCTATTTTCAGAGGAAGTGCACTAATTAGGCTGTGAATTTAAGCATTTCTTTGTGCCCACATGATGAGACTGATTTCCTCCTGGCTCCGGCTCAGACTTCTGCCTCAGACTGCGTGGAGCAACATTTGCCGGTTGAAGCTTCCCTTATACATGTTTTCCATGTAAAACTGATTCAGATTTTCTCCAGGTGCTGTGGGGGCAGTGCAAGAAAAATCTCTGCTTCACACACTGTCACACACATCATCATCCTACAAAGCTCTGACAAACCCTCTGTAGCCTACACTACCTGGCCAGCACCGAACTGCACACAGTTTTAGCAACTAGCTGCTAAACATAGAGAACACTTAACTAAACACTACAGACTGCTGACAAAACACCTCTGAGGTATTGAGGCATGGACACAAGACTTTGTGGGGGAGTCCTGTTGTGTTTGGCACGTGGATCCTTTGGGTCTTGTGGGTTGTTGGCGTATCTCGATCCAATTGGGATCTGGGGAGTCAGGAGGCCAGGTCAATGCTTTGGGCTCTTGGTCGTGTTTCTCGAGTCGTTCTTGAGTTTTTGCAGCGTGGCAGGTTGCGTTGTCCTGTTGGGGGAAGTCGGTGCCGTCTGCTATGTGGAGGTATCTTTGGTCTGCAGTGATGCGTAGGTGGGTGATGTGTGTCAACTTCACATCCACATGAAGGCCAGGACCAAAGGCTTCCCAGCAGAGCATTCACCTGTCACTGGCTTTGATTCTGCGGCTGATTGATGTGTGCCATCTATGCTAAAGATCTGGGTGATTTTAGGAGGTAATGGAAGCCAAAGCAGAACCAAGAGACTGAACACTGGCCTTATGTTCACCAGGAGGCCAGAAATGCATCTCTAAAGACATGCTAGTGCTGCTCAATGTGTGCAGGAGGTGGAAATAGGCCGCTGTTTGCTAAACAGATGTGACAATCAGCTGCACTAGTAAAGGGAACTCCCATGTTAACCAACAAACAGGCTTGTCTATGAGTTGGTTGGATGAGTGAGGTTAGCTAGCTAGCAACAATATGAGTTGTTGTTTTTTTCACACTCTTAAAACTGAAATACAGTGACCGCATTGTACATTCCTTATGAGGAGCAAATCACCTTTCAAGTTGACTGACTTCGTCGTGTTAAAGATTTTAAATGAAGCATCACTTTAAAGTGTTGCTAAGCTAAAGCAAAGCTAATGAGGGGCATTGTCTGGTTGAAGGACATCAGCAGAAACTACACCTCATGTTTAAGTTAAATGTAAGAGTTGCTCATGAATTGGAATGATTTTGAATTCATCAGAGCCCTGTGATAGACTGGTTACCTGTCCAGGGTGTCCCCTGCCTTCACCCTGAATCAGCTGGGATAGACTCCAGCCCCCCATGACCCTAGTGAGGATTAAGCGGTGTATAGATGATGGATGGATGAATTCATCAGTGGATTCCTTTTTTAAGATGACGCAGACTATTTCTATCAAATGTTATGTGGACCTGTAAAATTCAAAGAAAGTCTGGTCAAGTGACCTGATTACATTTATAATTTCCTCATATTTGAACTGCCATTAAACAATATTCTGAGTATGTGACAAATGATTCACTGGATTCCTGTTCAGGATGACTCAGACTATGAATATGTAACATTTACTGTGATCTTACTGAAGAGTTTTTGAGAAAATTAAAGGGAAAGTCAGCTCAAATTGCACAAGATTTATGATTTCTTATGGTTTGTTAAATAAAATGATGTGACCTCAGGGATGCTTCTGTCCTTAAGGAGCTTTGTGCACCTTTGTAAGGCTTAATGCAGCCGCTGCTCTGTCGTGCACATCTGACTGTTAGCTTAGCTGCTTTCAGTTCAACCTGCAGCCACATGCTAGATTGAATTAGTTCTGTCAAAACAGCAGGTGCAGCTGAAGCGCTGCTGAACACCAACTAAAGCAGGCAGTCATGATGGTGTGTGTGATAATATATGGTTTCTGATTTCCTCTTTGCAGAAGCCAACATGGAAAGTTCTAATTTTCAATTTCTGATGTTGTCTGCTTTTTCCACTAAGGAGCCATGTTTTTATTCCAACAGTTACCCTATGTGTTTTTTTAGGGCACCTTCCAAAATTGATGCATGTTTTAATGCAAATTAACTTGTAATGTAGCATTTTATTCATGCAATGTAATGCTAACAGTATTTAAAATGTGCGTCTATCCAGCTACCTCTACTCTAAACCATCCAACCTCCCAGTGACGGACCAGTGGTCTTTAAGAAATGATGCGAATTTTAGCAACAAAGCAGAGTTTAAATCTCTAAACAGCAGCTTTAACTTGCAATAGGGAGGTAATGAGGTGCAGATGCTGAGGCAGCAGTGAGGGTCGATCAGGGACCAGGCCACAGGTGTGCTCCACTGAGGCCCCCTGCTGGACTGGAGAGGAACAGATGCTACAGAACAACAAATCTGAGCTGTTGGTGCTCATATGGGAACTTTACCTTAGTTTTACTTACAGGAGAAAGTTCTGAGTTAGCGCTCATGGTCAGGAAAGGGTTAAAAGAGACTTTTAATTTCTTCTCCAAGCAAAAACCTTGTGAGAGGATCTCAGCCAACCTGAGGTCAGAAAACATCAGAGCATCAACCCAGGTTAGCGAAAGCAAACCGATGCTCGGTAGTTTTTTGGTGAAGAACAAAAGGTAAACAGAAAAAAAGTTGCTCCACTTGGAGGTGAAGTTGTCTCTGTGTGGTCCATACTTCAGCCTACCTCCAATCTTAGAGGACAGGTTTGAATTAAGTCTCTCTGAGAAAACAGGTTGAAAGAGTGGAGTCTGTGTAATCATTCCACCTCATCAGACCGGCTGTGAAGCGCTACCTCTGTAGAGCAACTTCACTGTACCAAGTTCCAAAGTTCAGCATAAGCTAATATCAGGCTTGATCAGTTTGAATTAGTCACGTTGAGCAGCTCTCTCTCATGTGAGGCTGTTAACTGCAAACACCGGTGGCACTCGGCTGCTCCTGCGAGGTGGTCGCTGATGGCGCCGACATCTTATCACAACGTGGCGCTGTGTTTTTTTTTTGTGTGCTTTATTTGTCGTTGCAAACTGCAGGATGGTTTCAGAAAGCAGTGCACTGCGGTGGCGGAATATACGGCGTGAGATTGGAGGACGTAGGAGCGGGTTTCACACACTGACACCAAACAGGGACACGTAAAGAAAAAAAAAAAGTTAAATGTAGTTTTTGACAGCTGTATCAAGTTTTGACAAATTGCACACCGGATTTGTGTTGACCTGTGTTTGTGCGACAGTGCGACTGCATCCGCGGCTGCTCGGTTGGTTTTCTGGTACGTTTAATCTTTACATCCCTTGCTGGACACGGGATAGGATGAAAGTTTTGGAGGCTGCAGTCGGAGGCGAGCGGCACACGGAGGGCAGAGGGTAGACGGAGGGTTCAGAACGGGTCAAACTGCAAAATTCTGATTAAACTGATGATTGCTTCCAGCTGCAGCAGGAAGTTATTTTGGGCAAAGAAGCTCTGATGAAGCAGCTGTACGCCCAGCACCGAATGGAAGCCAGGGAAATTAGCATGGTGGAGTATTTGGAGGTATCTGTCTGATTTTTGGGAGATGAAATTCGAAGGATTGAAGTTGACAGTCATCAGGTGGACAGCAGCACTTTTTCAGAATCACTTTTCTGCACATTTGCTGCTATCAGGTTTACCATCAGGTGATGTCTGGGTTGTTTTCAACTTAAGCACCACTTACTTCCATATTCTGAACGTGCACATCTGCTTATAGACGCTGCTCTTCTTCTAAATTTGGTGCCAGATTAAACAGCTGATTTACAGGAACACACTAAAACAGAACATTTTCATGATCAAGTTTTAGATTCTGGACTGTTTTATATGTATAACATGCGTTCTATCAGGAAACGTTCAGAGAACATGTCTCAGTGTTTATTTTACTGCACTTTGTCTGTTGGACTTACATGCAAATGAATGCATATTTAATTTTGTAATTTGCATAATTATACATAAAATTTTATGAAAAATTGAAATGCAAAAAGAGTATTAAATAATGCAAGGAGTCAACTGAGGGAAAAATAATGGTTATATATGTTAGTTTGAATTTTAAATAATTGATTTCCATTTTAAACAAATGCATGGATACATACATTTATTCGATGTTCAAATTTGTCTTCTGGCTTCAAATGGGGACATTTTGAGATGCATAATGCCTCATTTGCATGTTTAAACATACCATTTCAGGAAAATTGGATTACAAAAAATATTTATTATTTAGATTTAATTTTTTTGAATTGAACATTTATGACATTTTGCAAAATATATCTTCTCAAAATTACTGTTTATTTTTTTTCTCAGACTCTGAATCACTCACATGCCCTCAAGTTTAATTGCTGTCTATGTTCTGAAGGTTTATCCAGAAAGGGTTGTTCAAATATCATCCACAGCCTGACTTACAGAATATATTATCCTTCAGACCATGGCAACAATGGATTCCTTTTCTTTCTCTCTGTTTTTTTCCCCCCTCCTCTTGCTGTTCACAGTGTTCTATGATTTATGGAGTGACACATATCTCCTCTGTGGAAACCTTTGACTCTAATATGTTAACAAAATGAAACGGACCCTGGATTCATCCAGAGTTTCTGTTTATGGAAATGTATTCATACAGGAGTATTTTGAGGTGTCATGCCTTTTGCATATTTTAACATAAAATTTCAGAAAATTTGTAATACAAAATGCGTCTCAGTGTAAGTAATCAACGAGGGAACTTGTCCCCCCCCAACAAAAACTATATGGAGTTTTACAAAACTATAAATATATATATGTGAAGGACAATTTGTCAGATTTCTTTTCTTAGTTTGTTCCCAAAATCTCCACTTCAGTCACACCTTTACAGACTTTCCAGTATCATCCTTGTCTATATTCTGAAGGTTTATACTGAGCGGTTTGTCCGTCACTGCTTGTGATCACTCGTAGCCTGATGTTCACAACGTTTAAATCATTGAAACGCTGCAAAAAAATGACTTTTTTCCAGCCTGTTTACAGTATTTTGTGATTTATGGAATGATAAAAACAGATATCCAACATTCCCTCTGGAAAAACCGCTGACTCTAATATGTTAAACATGGCTATAAAAATGATTATGTTCAGGTTTCTGTTCTGGAGTTTAATGCAAATTAGGACATTTTGAGATGTACAGTGTGTTATTTGCATATTTAAACATTTTAAACATACCATACAACTCGTATAAATATATATAAATCTGTTTTATGGTAAGTTATCAACAGAAAGGTAATATTTGTTAGTTAAAATTTTTAAATGTGTTTAAAATTAAACGTCTGTTTCCCATAAAAATGTTTGGAATTTTACAAAACATATATTTAAAAGCTGTTTTCTCAGAAATCTCCACTTCAGCAGCCCTTACATACGCCAGACTTTTATTATCTGTAATCTGAATACTTTTACAAATAGGTTTGTTCATCATGGGATAAACTGTAGATCACTGTAGTCACAGAAACATGGCAATGGTTTTTCTTTTTTTCCAGACTATATGAGTGGTAAAAAGAAAAAATACAAAAGTGATTTATGTTTTGGAAATTGATGAAAATTTGGGGGATACCTATAATACAAACATGTAAAAAGAAAACATTAAAAATAATCATGTTTTGGTGTTTAATTTACTGAACTTTGTTGGTTGTTTATACACATTAAATGAGATCATACCTCATCTGTATATTTCAAACAATACTTTAGAAAACTTGTTAAACCGTTCTTAACAAAGCAACCACCTGAGAGGGTTTCATGCTGGCGGCTATTTACATTTTTACCTCCCAAAAGTTGTTTGCCATAAATAATGGATGGAATTTTGAAAAACATGTTCAAGTTTTTTCTTTTCTTTTCCTTATAGACTGAACCAGAAGTCTTACATACAGCAGACTTTCAAGTTTGATTCCCATCTATAATCTGAAGGTTCATACAGATGGGACTTGTTCATACATCATTCATGTCCTGGTTTCTAGAACATTTTATTGAAAAAAAAAAATATATATATACATATATATATATATATATATATATATGTCTCCCCAAAGCTGTTGACGGTATTTTCTGATTCATGAAGTGATAAAAACAAAATCCAAAACTCCCTTGGTAAAAAAAATAAAAGCTTCTAATATATCAGGAGAGTGTAACAGAACCTTGGCTTCATCCAGCGGTCGGGTTTCTGTTCTGTATTCAAACTGTGGCATTTTGTAATTTATAATCCAGGGAAGTGGAAAGAAAACATCCAAAATGCATATTTAGGTGGTTTTTCTTTTACTAGATTTTTGTTGGATATTGATGCAAATTCCTGCATATTTATTCGATCATCATTTCCATATTTGAAATTTAAATTTCAGCAAAAATTTTAATACGATAAAAAAATAATTCTCTTAGTTTATTGATTTATTCGTACCTCAATTTCTACAATTTTTTTTTATTTTATTTTATTTTTTAAGCATACCTTTGTATCGTATTTCCTGATTTATGGTGTGATTTAAGAACTAAATGAAACAAAAAAAAAATTGCACCTGGATTTACCCAATATCCACATTTCTGTTTTGGAACTATATGTAAATGAGGGGATTTTAACAACAAATTCTGCCTCATTTCCATATTTCAACATACTTTAATCAGCTTGAGTTTCACGTTTACATCCATCAACCCACCTGTAGTGTCTCATTTGGTTAAATTATAGAGAAACAAAGACCTATAAATTATTGTTTCCCACAAATCCACGCGCGCAAATACGCATGTAATTTAAAATGTTATGTTTTTTTTGATTAGGCTGCAGTTTTTCCAATCTGATTTCCCACTTTTAATTAGTCCCCTGTTCAGAATAAGTAGCCTATCCCGCTCTGTGTGTTTCTAAACTACAGTGAGCTCGTTTGTAAGCTCAGTAATCCGAATTAGAGCCGCTGCTGACCATCTGCTGTCTCCACTCCAGCCCGGCGCACTACTTTGTTACTGCATTCACCTCAGCCCGCCCCCTGCCTGCCTCTGTGTGTGTGTGTGTGTGTGTGTGTGTGTGTGTGCGTTATACTGTGTGTTTCACTGTGTGTGCGTGCGTGTCTGTGTGTGTGTGTGTGTGTTGGTAAAGCCTACCGGGCGGAGTAATTCGCGCTGGTATCTGTCGGGTGCATGTGTGTGCGCGGTGGTCGGTGCGTGCTACGGCTGCTGCTTGTCACACATTGTGCCGCGGCGCTAACACGGGTAGCGACAAGGACCAAAAATCCGTCCGGTAGCAGTTTGTTGTCCCTGGGAAAAAAAAAGAAAGGAAAGGAAAGAAGAAAAAAAAAAGAGAGAGAGGCTGATATCTGTTTATCCTTCCTCCTCCCCCCCTGAAAAAAAAACTCAGCCTCAGTAGAGACACCTTCGCTTGTTTTAAAGTGCTGCTCTTCAAGGAGAATATCTGTGACACATTACAATGCTTCAAATAAGGGACCTCATCTGGGGATTGCTATTCATTGGCTGTGCAGGTAAGAGGACTTGTTTGATTTCTTTTCTTTTTATTTATTTATTAATATGTGGGGATGATTTGCCAAAGTGTGGCGGCGGACCGTGGCTCAGCAGCAGCAGCAGCAGCAGCAGCAGCAGCATCCTCTGGTCCCACCGGCGGCATCCTTGTCACTGACTCCGGACAGTGGCAGGGGAGGTCGGAGCCGGAGCTCTGCGAAATGCGCCAAGATCGACCCCAAAAGTTTCTCTGGGAGGCGAGAGCGTCGCCTCTCAGCGAAAGAAAAGGAAAAAGCCGAGAATGATGAACCTTTCATTCAGTTTTGGGGAGTCCATCAGGAGCCGCTCGTCTCGGTGGATTTTTGTTTTAATATCTTGCTCAGAATCGGGCGATGCGTTCCGTGAGTTTTGGGGCATACTGTGCGATTTTTAAAAAATATAATTCCCCACACGTATGCTGCGGTTTAGTTGGAGCTTCGTTGGAGAGGGATGCTGGCAGACGCTGCTGTTGCAGAGGGACGCTTCTGTGCCCCCCCCCAGCAGACACATACTGCTCTCTGTGGGAGCTGGAGGATTTTATCTTATTTTTTAGTTAGAAATACCACAGAGCGTGAAGTGAGACTCCGTTCTGATCCACGAGTCCACCTCGGCGCAGTGGCTGCTGCTGGGTCAGCCGTGACGCACCGAGGATGGAGTGTCCGGAGAGCCGCTCGCTCCTCGCTGCTGGCTGCTTTCGTTGCAGTCCACTTATTTACAACAACAGAGGGAAAAAAACGGCTTTTACGCACGATTTGCTACAGTAAAATTCCGGTTTAGTGTGCGTTCTGGAGTCTTGGATCGATCGTGCGAACTCGTGCCATCATCGGATTTGGCACGCCAACAGTTTTTCTGTGCTGATGTGTCACTGTGGGATTTTGGTGTTTACCGCCGGTCTGCGCGCACAGTTTGGCCCCTTTTTTTTTTTTTTCTTTAATAATGTGACATAACCTTTTTTTTTTTCTCCCTCCCTCTGGTAGAACTTAACAGTGCGGTGGGTTTCTATGCGCAAAAACCGGTGTTGACATAGCGACAGAGCCAGACTGATTCTCATCGTAGTTTTTTTTCTCTTTTTTAATTTGGTTGGTTGGGAGGGAAATTCGTCATCCATTGAGGACGACTGAATAGTCATTCAATGTATACAATAGGATCCAATCCCAGAGCTCCCATGGTTATATAGGGCGGGAGGTGGGGTGTGGGGACCCGGGTTCTCCCCTCCTCCTCCTCCACCTCCTCCTCCTCTCCCGCCACCCACATCCTCCTCTCCTCCCTGCATCTGCCCCCCCTCCTCTCTTCTCTCTGTACACTGCCACTGCAAGTGGAGTTGGAGGACCCCCAGGGGTTCTTGGAGAGACGAAGAATAGTTTGATGTTATAATTTAATTTACCAGGGACGATTATTCCAACCTCAGGTCTCAGTTTCGCCATTGTTTCTCCATATTCCACAGGTCTGCACTCTTCCTGTGTTGCATTAATTTCCTTTCCACCCCCCTCCCCTCTCTCCCCTTCAGAGTTTTCTTGCATTGTGGTTCCCCTCCCACTGAGGTTTCATTCAGCCAAGGATACTTTTGCCCCCCAAAGCAGCCCCGGGTTTCCTTCAAATGTTTGTTGAAATCTTGACCCGTGCTGAATTCTTGCGGCTGATATTGATATTAGAAACTGAGAGAGTTTGCCTGCTGTTTGCGATTTAACAGCTACAGCACATAAAAATGATCAAATTCAGTATTTAAAAGTCACTTAGAGGTTGCTATTAGGAAACAGTGGCCACAATATATACTAAGCTTGACGTTTTACCGCCGAAACAAACTGCTGAATACATTTGCGGCTAATATTGTTGTTGTTTTTTTTGCCGATATCTGCCAAGATTTAGTGGGTAATATTGGGGATGTTGTGTGTCTTTGCAGATCTGTGGCTTAATATTTTCAGACCGCTGCAGCTGAACTGTATGAACCTGAAGCTACGTTAGTAAAACTTGGATATTTTTGAAGTATTCCTTCCCAGCGGCAGCATTTCTTGCGAATCTTTAACACCCGAACACTTGGTCAGCTCCGTCATTGTTGTGGTGCAGACAGCGGTGTTGGAACCATTTGGAAATGTGTTCTCTTTTTTTTTTTTGCAATTTTTTTTTTACATATGATTCATGTTTCTGCCAAAATATTCAGACACCCACACGGTTTACTCTCATATGGGAGCGACAGAGGAAGGGAAGGGGAGATAATTAGACAACTGTGCCTTAGCTGTGGCCTGTTGCAACAAGCAGAATTTCAAATAAATTGATCGCATTATTTGATAGACCGTGGGTATATCGAAGGGGTAATGACAGCATCACACAGTTTGAGGGCTGAGCAATTTAATTACATTCATTGATTTCCAGTTTCTGTTCCAGTTCAGTGATAATTAAATTTCGAGGCTAGCAACAAACATTAGGATGCAGGGCCACAGCACCTCCCAAGAAATAACCGAATTATGGTCAGATTGAAGAGAATATCATTTTCCAAGTGGACACAGACTGTGGTCTTTTCTTGTCTAAGAGCCTGGTGTGCATTAGCGGTTCTGACAGCGTTCCTGGGGTGATCTACCAAATCCACGGTCATTAGTTTGCAACCCGAGTGTGTAAAGTGTTGGAGGTTTTGATTTTCAAACACATTTCAGAGTGAAAATGGGAGTTCTCGCTTGGAGAATGCAGAGTTACAGGTTTGAGGTCTGTGCGGAAGTCGTAGTCGATGACAGCAAACGCCTGAACAGGAATTTGAACATATGCTGTTAGAATTCTTGGCTTGAGTTAACGCGTCGCTGTTGCTCGATTGTGAGATGTTAGGCCATGTTGTTTTTTTCCAGTTTCATGTCCAGTGCTGTCGGCTGCAGAACAACCAATGCAGGATCGTCTGCCAAAAAAAGTTCAAACTGGCTCAGCTTTTGCTGCACTGCAATGCAGTGTCATCCAGCAACACGCTGTACCGGCCAATCAAACACGAGCAAGTGGACATTCCTGATGTGTTGCTTTGAGATAATTCTGTGGTTGCTGTGTGGATGTTGAGATGATGGAGGATAAAGTTAGTGCCGTCGCCGGCCTTAGACTGTGTTAGTCAAACTGGACTTCCTCAGTTCCGTCTCTCAGTTTCATTGGAACCTGACACAGGAAGTCCGTCTAAATGCCAAGTTTCTGATGTGTTTGTGCCATTTTATTTATGTAATTGTGTGAAACTGAAGAGCGGATCCGTCTCCGGATGATAGCAGCAAATGGAGTTCATTTAATAATAATCTTCTACATCTAAGTCAGTATATTTGAGCTTCAATCACGGAGCTGGACTCCAAAAACGAAGGCAAAGTTTAACTTAACTTTTTTTTTTTGAGGCAGAAAATACACAATTCCTAAATGGGTAACATATGGGACTTTAACTGCTGTGGTGAGTTCAAAGCCACTATGAAAATAATACAGGCTATTTTTGACTTTGGGGAACTGGAAAAAGCAGCCAAACAAGGGAAAATTATAAGGCGTTTTTTAGTCTGCTCCGAATAAAACTGGATTCTGGTTCCTCCAAACGTTGCTCTGAAGTTGCACCACGGCCCATGTTGCACTCACAGGGACGGCCACACATTCTGTCACCAGCGCAGCTCATAAGGACGATCAGCGCCGGAGCTGCTCAGATTACCCTGTTTTGATTTAGATTGAGCCGTGTGCTGCAGACTTGTGCTGTAAAAGCAAAATGAAACCTGGCAAAATGACTTGTCATTGAGTCATAATTGCAAGTTTAGTTGATTTGCTGTGTGCTGCTGCTGTAGTTTACATAAGCCTCAGTCATTACTATGCCCACATTTTCCATACAGTTGCTCTTTTTTCTTTTATTTCTTCTCTCGGCCCTTTTTTCTCCGTCCTTGTGTTCTTGTTTCCAACTAGGATTTGTTTGCAGCTTTCTTATTATGTAATATTACCCTTATGTTTCCTCTTAAGTCCAAGTAAACACGGCCCAGATTCGCCTCTCTGCTGGTCACACAGATGAATGAAACCGCTGAACTGAAACGGATGAATTGAAGGAACTGTTCAAACAAGTGTATTTCTCACAGTAATGACTGCACCATAACTGGATTTATTTATTTTGGTTTCGTGGAAAGTAAAAGGAAAGATTAATTAAGTAAAGCTAATCAGTGATTTTTGGAAGGCATCATGTTGAAGTGCTGCTGATAAAATCCGAGCCTGGAGCTCCTCATTCGAGATGCAACTGATGGTTGATCAACCTGTGCCCTCCCAAACTCTACAAGCTGTTCCTTCGGCTACCGGCGCGCTCATTAAAAGTGAATCGAACTGAAATTCACAAATAATTGTATGTCATTTTTTATAAACGCTTGTAACGAGAACCCCCCCAAATTTGTAGCTGTTAGCACTCATCACAAAACCGAACCAAGGTACACAAAGACGGCTCTAATTACACTGGTCCTAATGTCATTAGCAGCTGTTTGCTGATCTGTGAATCACAAAACCTCGTGTACGGTTTTAAAAACGAGTCCGACATGCAAATGGAACACGCTTTATCCATAAATTCATGTCATATCACGGCGCTTCAGAATCTAAAAGTGCTGATAATTCCAGCCAGATGAGTTCAAAATGACTCGGCTGACTGTTACATTTCTTCCGACTGTTAGATGAGGATGGCCTGTCTTTGCATATTAATCAGCGCATGAATAGGGACCGTGAGTGATTTGCATTGTGTGAGCTCTGAAGGCGTCCTATAGAGAGCTGAATGTGGCGGAGGGGAATAAAAAGAGGGGGGAAAAAACAGAAAAAAGAAGGAGATGGCCTTGTTGTACAGAACTCCTCCTCCACTCCTCCAACGCTTCAGCCCAACATTACTCTGCAAAACTTAATACAGTCTTTACTGTGTGGCTCGCTGCACAATTGATAAAGTAAAACCAAAACGTGTCTCTTTTGGTGTGAAGTCGTTTGTAAGAACCGCAAAAATATGCCTCCACAACAGTGTTCTGCATTACAAAGCTGCACTTTTATCCCATAAATCACTGATATAAACATAAGATGAATTGATTAGAGTACATTTAATGTAATTAGGCTGCACAATTAAAGGGATGGCTTGGCTTCTTTGTAGTGGAGCTGTGTTTGGTGTTATAGGAGCACCAGATGGAAGCTAAGCGATGTTTTGCTGTGGACGAGGTCAACAGCTACACATATTTTATCTCTCTTCAAAGCTACCTTGATAAAAACACCAGTTTTGCCTCTCCGAGTGTGCGAGTCGCTGAGCTCTTTTATTATTTATTGCCTTGTTTGGTTAGTTTTTGTTATTGCATGACTTTTCAAGCAGCGATCAGACCAACGCTGGTAACCTGTAGCCCATCACAAGCCAAATGAGTGTTGCATTTTTTACACGTCCGTCCAATAAAATCTCACATCTGATTGCTTATTCGGGTCTGGTTCGATGAAATGGGCTCCACGTAGCTCTCCGGTTCTCTTGGAATTAAACGTAGCCGTCTCAGCAGGGTGACCTCGCATGAGCCTTTAATGGATTCAGATAAACATTGCTCGACGCGAACGTGCCCTTAAGATCACGCTCGGCAAGGTGAAATATCTCTGCGAGATATCTGACTCATGACAATCTTTTGAAGCTGCTGCTGCTTTAAAGCTAACAGACACGCCGCTCATGTAGATTTTGGGAGGAGGCGGCGGCGGCGGCGGTGGATGCACAGTTTGCTGTGACAGTGCTCGACAGAGTCTTTTTAGGCCGGAGCTCACCAGGTTCTCTACATTAGCACTGATGATGTGTGCTGCTTTGGCACGCTGCTCCCTGCTCTTTCAGTGAGGCTGCCAAGTCTGGCGAGGGTGCCCAAGGTGACGATGGACTACATTACCGCGTAACAGAATCCCAGCATGATGTCCCTGTCCTCCTTGAATTGCCTGGAGAACTACAAGCACCGATTTTATTTGGAATGGATACTGTTTGTATTGATGTTCCAGTTTTCTTTATTGTCAGCATGGGGCCCAGTGTTATTTATAGTCTGTCACTATTCTAACTTACTCCCCCCAGGACTGGCACTGGTGAACAGATGGGATTTCTGTCTGTGAAAGTCAGACACTTCTGAGTTGTCTTGTGTTAATATTCAAGTGGGGAAAAAGAACCTGATGTTTTTCCCCCTCCCTCCCAAAAAAAAAAAATCCTCACCGAGCACCTGTTCAAGTACACATTCATTCAAAATGTAGATGAACTTGTAAGACAAAGGCTTAATATAAAAGACCCCGCTTCAGCTGCCGTAACCTTTATCAGAGATCACACTTACAGATGTCGGCGCAGAAGGGTTTTCTTAGTGTTGGGGCGCTCTCTCTTTCATGAGTCACAAGTGCAGTGAGTGGGAGGTTTTGCTTGATTGTCTCTTTGTTCAGCTGAGCCTTCAAGTGCTGAAAAATGACAGGAATATCGTCCACGTGTACCTGGCAGGTTTTGTTTTTTTTTTGATGCAGATGCTTCAACACTTAAGCACACGCCCACAGTTTGCGGGGGTCGACTGCAGGTGTCATCTCCTGCAAAAGCTACACGGTTAGCGATGTGGGAGCAGAAGAAGAAGAAAAAAAAGAGTCTCACGGATTCGCACGACGAGCTGTGAAAATGCAAGACAAGAGCAACACAAATCAACTGCATATTACACACATCAAAAACATCCATTGTTCTCTTTGTAAGCCTCCGCACAGTCGTGTCTGCTCAGACTGTCCTTTTCTCTGTCGTTGCGCCTCAAGAAAAGCTGGTTCGGCATATTCTGACTGTACCATCACGACTTCTCTCTGTATTACACTAAGTACAAAAAAAAAAGAGATTCCTGTGACCTTCCCAGTAGGGCTACCACCAGTGGCCTCTTCCATAAAGTGCGCTAAGAAACGTGGGGGATTAAAGTCCAGCGCCTGACCTGAATGAACCGAACAAATCAGCTTTGGTCGAAGCGGTTCCGGAAAGGTCAGTTTAAGTTCACGCAATCAGGTTAATTTGATACAGATTCGAACGGCCCGAGATGACTCAGGTCAAGCATAGATCAGATCCATCGTCCTTGGCAACCGGCGGCCGTGATAGACAAAGACCAACATGTGGGTTTACAGCCTTTATTTATAGACCTTCACTAATTCATTAGGAAAGCACACACCCACGAACCACGTCTGACTTTACTGCTTTGACACGGTTTTGAATGTATTTACCAACACGGGAAAATAGTCGACAGCAGCAGATGCGTTTTCATATATTTCTGGTCAGTGTTTTGTTATTGCACTGTTGACTATTTCTGGAGTTGGGGCACTTTGGATTGAGCCTTGTTTTATGTAGAATAAGCCTAAATGTTTGTCACTTACCATATAACTGTATGTAGGTCTACATCTTATCATGTATTATTGTGTAATTTAAGTTGTTTATTTAGGCAAATTATCTGTAAAGTAAAATTTTTTGGGCTGATGCTGGTTAGAAAAGTTGGCAGCTTGCCCGAGGGTCAGTGGTGAACTCTGGGCTTTACTCGTGGGTCACTGTTACGCATCCTTGAGCGTAGGCCGATCAACCGACTGCGTTCTGTTCACACTACAAAAGGGCTGAGCTGGTCTGCCACGAGGTGGGTTGCATTTCCCCTGATATCAATTACAGGAAAACACACTAGAAAACCTCTTTACAGATTCCACTGTATCACCCTATCAGTGATTACTCCTGAGGAGAACGAGCAGAACGGCAGACATAGCACTGGACTTGTTAGGACCGCCTACTGGTTTTGGGGCTTGTTGATGGAAATCGAAGCTCATCCAAGTTTCGGCAGTGGTTACTTCTCTTAGAACTCCTATACTAGTGAAATCTAAAGGTGTGGATGATGGAGGATCTCCTCCCACAATCTCTTGCCGCACCAGATTTGGAGAGCATAAATTGGCCTTGGAGGAGCTCTGGATACGCAACAACTCAGGCTTCACCTGACAGTTAGCCTCTCCTGGACCAGATTAGTTTCCCAGCATACATTTCCAGAGTAACTGAGCTTGACCTGTGTTGAATTTGATTCATGGAAACAACTCAAAAGTAAGTCAGACTAAATGGATTAAGTCTGGCTTATTTTTGGTGAACTCACTTCATTTAGTAGGCCCCAGGTCACAGTGTCCCTTCTGACAACCCTGTTGGCCCATGACTAGGTGTGCCTTTGGTAAAAACCTGAACTTGCATGTGCAGATGGATTTAGATACTTCCTGGTCAATAGGGCTCGTTGTACTGCTTCATGATAGCATAGCCGTTACCATTTTATTGGAGTTCAAATAAGCCAGGCTAACTGAAATAGACCTGACTTATTTTTGGTAAACTCTTTATTTAGGAGGTGTCTCTGAAGATTCTTCCAGGTCCTGGTTTTTCTGGTAGATTAATGGTAGCAGCTGGACTTGCTGGAGTTCCTTGAAGACGTTCCACCTCTCATCCAAGAGGCTTCATCAGTTCTGACTGACTGGTTAGGAGTTCCAGATACTTTTATCCTTAAGGAGCCATTAACACCTGAGTTTCGGTTTCAGTTGGAGGTTGTTCCTCCTCCCCCTCGTTGATTTAGGAGGTCACAGTGTTCCTTCTGACAGCCATGTTGGCCGATGACCGGGTCGTTCTGCAGTAATAACCTGAACTTGCGTGTGCCAGCTCCACATAGTAACGCTTCAGCAGTTGTATAACCAGAAGTGTTTGCGTGTCCACTGTCCGCCTTGCTGCTATTGACCATATTCGTTTCAAAAAAACATGTTCAGGCTGCTGAAAAGAACGGGTATGTGTCATGATAAAAATATGTTATTGTCTCTGGCTTGCACAACAGTCTGTGTCACCTCTTGGTTTACCGGAGAAGCAGTAGACAGGTGTAACTTGTAGACTTTTTTTTTGTGTGTGTGGATTTTGGTGTGTATCTGCTTTCTGGGTAACAAAACTGTCACTGTGATTCTTTCCATGATCATTGTTCTTTACTCAGATGGAGAGAGAGACAGAGCCAGATCTGTATTTTTTGGGAGGCTATTTTACTAGCGCTGCAGCTGAGGGACTCATTGAAGTAAAAAGTGTAAAACAGTCTGAGGCAGTTTGTTCCAGTATTTCAACAAGCGAGCTGATATCACACCTGCTGTATTTGCCTGCGATTCGGGGAGGGAATCCTGCTTTTCAAACCACCTGGAGAGGCGACTCATTTTCTTGTACACCTGGTGTCGACGGGGATAATTGCCGCTCATTTACGATGCATGCAGTGATGTGTTGGGTTTTTTTTCTCTCCACACAATTCATTGATTGTCTCTCAGAATTTGATATGTTCTTTTGTGACTGAGTGCTTTTTTTTTTTTTTTGCTGAGGTAATCTTCAAATTTTTATGAGTGTGCTTTACTTTTTTTTTTTAGAGTGGACTGTAATGTCCATGTTGACCTCAGGGTTCAGTTTGCAGCGTGCACGGAGCGTCAAAGTGCATATACAGTATTTAAAAGTGACAGCTAGTGAGTTTTTTTTTCCACGTGGGCGGAGCCACAGGCATCTAGGTTCTCTGTTTACACACTAAATAAAATCCAAATCACCATATATTGAAGTAATAGAGTTCGGTTTTGCATTTCCCTTTTGACAGCAACAAATAAAACATGATGTTAAATAATAAAGAAATGTAAAATATTCAGTTTGTTGACTCATGCTGTAGCTTCAGGGGATGCGCTTTCTATTTGCTGGTCACCGCTGATATTTAGAGATGGTGCTGGTGGCCTCAGGCGGTGTGCTTATTTCCTGTTGTTCGTGCTGTACGTTTGACGCCGCACTTTCTAAACGCAGCATCCCATCACTTGCCGGGGTGTCTTGGCGTGGTTTAAAACGCTGCCTCCCGAGTGGTGAAGTGTTTGTCTGATGCATCTCATGAGCACAAAGGTTCCTTATGGTTTATTTCCCCCCCACAAGATCAGAAATCGATCACCTTGGCTGAGCTGTCAGAGGCCATGGGTGTATTTAGGCATGCGTTTTACTGTCTCTTAGTCCCAGGGAGTGACTCACCATCATGATGTAATGCTTTAGCAATGGCGGTTAGCTCATCGCGGGGACTCTGCGATTGGCTGGCTTCCTCAGGTGCCAAGTCGCCTCGGCCTTTGTGCGAAGAACAAAAAAAAAAAAAAATCTGCACGTCTTCTGGGAGAAGGGAACAAGGCGAGATGTGCACCATGTGCAGTTTTCTGTGGACTTGTTTACTTGGCTCAATTGTCAGAGAGCACATTCTTGAGGCAGCCGTCCACCACGACTCTGCTGTGTTTTCAGACGAGGCCAGCAAAAGTCGAGGATGACTTATGTCACCCCACGCTGTTCACAAGCTCAGGTGGCACAATCTCAAACTATTGTAAGGGCTCGGATATCGTAAAAACCCACCAGCAGGTTTAATCTTAATAAAAATCTCTTATTTTAATTTTTACAAGTAATGTGGACGCTGAGTTCACACTTCTTCTTTAAGACCTGTGGAGCCTTGCTGTGGACCGAAATATATGCAGAAACCAGCAATTTCAGGACCGACTCGTGCGTTCGTCTGGGGAGAGAGAAACATAACAAATGGTGGGTTTATTAAACTTTTAATTTGTGGTTAAAATGAAAGAATATTGGGTTTGTATTTCCAGATAATGATCTCGGGGTGAGAAACTTCGTCACTGGAAAACATGAAATCACTACGTGTTACATCAAAGTGTTCAACAAAGGTTCAGCTGTCGCAATTATGACACAGTTTTATGTATACGTGTTTAAAAATAGGACCGTATTCAATTCTCTCCTGTGCACGTAGCTGTGAAATCCACTGTGAGGTAATGATATGGAAACGAGATGAAACACGGACACATCTAGAAGCTGTTGATTTGACAGCGGATGCAGCACAGGCTCTACGGACCTTTTTGATCAAACTGTGTGTGTCAAATATCATCTAATTAACTTGTAAAATCCGGCCCGCGATCTAATATAGAAGCCAGAGCCCTGCTGCTGCTGCCCATGCGGACGTCGCATGTGAACATTGATGAGGTCAGACTGATCAGAACGAATGGTGTTTGTGTGTGTCTGGGAGGCGGCAGGTGGTTGCACGGTAACATCATCTCGGTGCAGCGAGGGATCGGCCGCCGTTGCCACAACAGAAACGGAGGGAACTTATATCAACTTAACACCGCTCAACATCAAACCTTCAAAAGTTTCGCTGCCCAAAAACATGTCGAGCTGAGTAATTAAAAGTGGCACGTATTAAAAGTCGGCATCAAACGTTTCACCAACTTCTTCGACTTGTTTACTTGAACTTTAATGAGATGTTTGATGGTTGAATTCCAGAAACTTTCTGACTCAGAATGTATTTTATTGCATTATTTAGTTCTCTATTTAACTTTCATGTATGCTTTGAGAAGTCTATTCTTTGTTTTCTATTTTTAAATATTTGGGGTTTTTCGTCTTTATGCGATACGACTGTTAAAAGGCAGGAAACGCGGGAGAGAGTTTGGGAGTGACATGCAGCAAAATGTGCAGCTGACTGGAATTTAAACCGGGGATCTCATAGTGACTATGTGCACATATAGAATACAAGAAGTCTCTAACAGTCCCAACAGCGGGGTTGAAGTGCCGGCTTTGCTGCACCGTTTATCGGAGCCAGAAACTTAAAAAACAAAGGAGAATAATCATCAACTTTCCAACAGTCACTAGAATAATTCAGTTGATCAGATCGACTGTATTCATGTGTGACTTGCTGTTCCCACAGAAAACAAGTCTAAGCTTAAAATCATTATATTTAATCAAAATCACTGAATTCAACATGTCTCATTAGGGATTTTGCAAAAAAAAAAAAAAAACAGTCATGACAAAAATTGAGGCGCATTCCTACTGAACTGGGTTGAACTGCAGGATGTGTAGACAGGACGACTGCTTTTTCTTTTTAGTTTACTATTTTTGGTACAACTGTCATATTGCACAGAATACATTTTTTAGTTCTCTTTCAATACTTCCAGCCATAGTTGTGCAGTTTGCATGGATGTGCAGGACTTAGCATTGCAGTGAAAAATGAGCCCGACAGCGAGGAAAAAATGTGATGTGAGCAAATAAAATAAAAATAACAAACAGCCCAGAAACTGCTTGGGGCTCAGAGGGTTAAACTAAAAGTAAGAAAATAGTATTGTTTTGGTATTGAGGCCAGATTTGGGTGTTTTATGTTGAATATTTTTAAGATATCTTACAAAAAAATGTAAATTTTCTGCAGAAATCTCAGGGAAAAAAGATTGATGTCAAACAAAAACGTATTTATCACACATTAATTATTAATTTCCTAATTTGTGCTCATACAATAATATGCTGTGCACGCACAGATGAGTTAAAACCAACAAAGGATAGGACAGCGTGACCCCACGTAAACCCTTTCAAGAGGACTTTCATCAATTTCGTGTTTATGCTCAAACCGCTGCGTTTGATGAGATCAGGAGAGGTCCGTAATTTATTATGCTTTTACACTAACAGCATTGTTGAGGAGCCGCTCCTGAAGAAAAGACCCAGGAGTGGCTCGCCGGGAGACCGGGGGTAGCAGACAAAGGTGGAGGGCGGCGGGCAGGAGGGAGGAGGGGTGGAAGATGAGAAGGAGGCGGGACACAATGCAAAGTGTTGTCAAGGAGGAGCCACCGGGGTTGGCAGGGCACTTCAACCTCTGGATCCATTGTTTCCCTCCCAGCCGCCGCCGCCATCGCAGCCACGTTTTATGTAATAAAGCTTGCTGAGAGCAGTAATAGTATTAGACATGGGTAGATGGGGTTTTTTAAGACCTTCATTCCTTGATTTAATTTAAAAATCATAGCGTTATTCAGTATCACTTCCACATTATTCCCCGCTGCATTTGCGACGACGGCTGCTCTTCATATAGCAAAAAAAAAAAAAAAACTGGGACATTCCCGGTCTTAAATTAAATGCATTCATTTGCATGTGTGGAATTAAACCTCTTGAATGATACTCTTGTTTTTTTCCCCACCAAATAATGTCTAAAAATACTCCACACATGAACTAACTGCTGTAGAAGGAGCAAAAAAAATCAAATGTTGACTGGTGCTTTGTGGCCTGATTATGTCTGTAGAGTGAATAGCCGCTCTCCTGACTGACAGCTGTCTCATTTTATCTGTAAGGCTCTTTTTTTTTTTTTTTTGTATAATGTGCTGCTCTGCTGCTTTAATAAGCCACCGTAACTGCAAAGTTCTGTAGCTGTGTAATTATTTCGCTCCATTGAGGGTTCAGATGGTATGCCTGCACATGAAAACGGATGGCAAAAGACTTTTTTTTTTTTTTGCTCTGGATGGAGAACAAAATTTGCTCTGTTGATGATACATGAATGTTGACAGGTGATAAAGGAAATGCTCTCAGTCTTCTTGGCACAGCTGTGTTGCAGTTTCTCCTCCATACTCTTTGGCAGCTCGCTGTGTTTGTGCTGCATACGACTTACTGTAAATGCTCAAGATTTAAATGTAAATCCTCGCCATATGACTGTGTGATGTGAAAATATCTGCAGCCTCTGCCTCGTGGTAGTGTTGCATTTTGGCTAATAATGCACTTTTTTTTTTTTTTTTTTGGGAAAAGTTCAACCAATCAATAAACTCCGAACTAAGCTCTCTGAAGTCTTTTGAATTTTTAATTTTTTGCCAGCAGCATCTACTTTCACTCCTTGCCAGAGTATAGACATGTCGAACTCTCTCCTCACGGTTGAAATAGAGAAGACAGACCAAAGAATGTTTAGAAATATGTTTTCACGCTTTCACATATTTCGATGAGGCCTGAAGGTTAAAGTCTTACGACCAATTATTTTGTTGATTTCAACCTAAGCATCAAGATGTTTGAGGCCTTCGCAGACGGACCTTGCAACTTGTTATATTACTTTTGACTCCATTACTCTCTGTCTTTTGTCAGAATCGGAGGTAAATGTCAGTTGCAGACCAGCGCTGTCTTTCTGAACACCAGCAGGATGAAATATGTTTGCATTGCAGGAACAAAGGGAGTGTGTCATGCTGCCTGTGATTGATAATGGCTCACAGTGCGAGCAGCCAGATGGGCCAAACTCAGAAGATTCAGCGTGAGGGGGTAGAGGGCTTGGCCTTTTTTCCCAAGCCAACACAGACCTCAGAGACTGTGCTGCCCACTAATGTGCTTGGCATGCTTCAGTGGCGCTCCTGTTTGCACTGAGTCTGTGCAGCAGCAGCAGTGTATACTGAATATGTAGCGTGTTTATGACATTCATTTATTGGATGGGGGGAAAAAAACAATCTTAGGAAGTCATAGTTTTGGTTTTAGCTATTTGGAAAAACCACTCTGCAGTAAGAGAATATAATTTCTGTAGTTTTCTAAGAGGGAATATACTCCCTACGATTCGACACCCTGACAGTCGTCTCTCAACAGAAAATAACGCTTGAATAGATGTTTGGAGCCATGTTGTGTGCTTTTGTCCTTGTCAGTTGTCAACTATTGGCATTGGAGTGTGTTGCATGTCCTAGCATACCCAGAAAATGCGTCCATTTTTGTATGAACTTCCATAAATGTATTTGATAAATTGGTGCATCACGCCCTGTCCAGATCCTTCCACATGGTCCTGATCTTTGTTTGGGTGATTTGGGGCCGTGCCACACCATATCTTCACCATGCTGCAGCTGCTATGTGCTGATAGAAGGAGGAAGAATAAATAATTCCCTTGCCATGGGTCATTACCAAATGCAATCTGGTTCCTTGGAGATGTGTCCGGTTTCGGTGTCTGGTGATAATGTTGTAAAGATCTCTGGGCCAGAACCAGAAACTTCTTCTTTCTTTTTTTTTTTATTGAAAGAGACGAGATCACCACAACCGCTTGAAATGTGGTGAGTCATGACTAGAGTATGACTATCAAGAAAGAGGCAGCATGCAATCTTCATGGCATGTCCTTGTCTGTGGGAGAAGGGGACAATAATTTGTGGTTTTCCATCATGCTGATGTGAAGTGGATCCGTGAGCAGATGTTGCCTTGCTGGAGTTTTAATAGATTTGGAGCTCATGCAGCTTTGTCAAGTTTGGTAGACATCAATCAGTATTGACTGAGCTTTGCTTTATTTTTTTATTTTTTGTTGCAAAGATAGTGGATTATTTTGTTCTGTTTGTCCCGACACTAGATGATGACCAAGATACTAAGACGTACTGCTTGGAGAGTCTTTGGATTTTTGTTTATTTCTTTATTTTTTGCTTCTAGCAGCCGCATCAGTTCAACATTTCCATTTGTAAAAGATGTGGAGATACAGAATGTATGAAATGTCCTAAATGTAGTCCTTCTTGCTTTTGGATGTGAACTCTTCATTCTTTCCTTCTTTTTGAGGTTTTTCTGCCCAAAAGGCCCTAACAGATTGCCATGAGTATTCACTATGTTAGCGAGAGAACACTTTGGATTTCAATTATCCTCCAAGCTTTTCCTCCATCAGAACACTATATTTTATACAGCTAGCTACTAGCGAGGCTCTGAGATCCTTTCGAAGTATGGGTATAATGAACCTCAAGGATTTTTTTTTTTCTGGCAGCTCTTTCAGTTTCTCCTCCCCACCCCCCAAATAAGATGCCATTGTAGCATGCAGCCTCTCTGTACACTCGTTTGTGGAAATTGTTACAGTATGATTTTGCATTTGAGGAATAAAGATGATTTATCTCACAGCGTCTGCTATCATTATTCAGCATCGCCGTGACTAGTGAGCCATAGGTAGATCACTTATCAGCGTCTGACCCGCTGTCAGCGTGAACGAGCAGCTCAGAATGCCACATCATGCACAGATTTTCCAACCGTTTGTTTTTTGCTGAAATGTTTTTCTCTCCAAAGAAAAACCATATTCTCGCTGTTGGCCTCGCTAACACCGCGCTGTTGTTTTCGACTGCTGTTTCCCTTCAGCTCCACTGCGCTCCGTAGCCGGCCATGCACATCACTTAGTTAGCCACCCCGTGTCATGGAAACCTCCCGGGACTCGCTCACACTTCACTGGGTGCAACCCTTAAGGAGGCGATTCGAGAAGTCTCAAACCTTCATTATTAAACGGACGGCCATATTTCCATGCAGCTAAAAAAATAAAAGTGAAGAGCCTGCGCCCTGCATGTCGGCAGCTAAAGCGGACCATAATTTTCATGGGAAGTGGAGTACAGAAAATGAGGGGACAATGAAAACGAGAGACGGCGGAGACAAACGAGGCCGGTGAGAATGGCCTGGTTGTTAGCCCTGAGATGCATGAGACTGGGTTTGGATGCGGTGCTAGCTGACATGGCCAGCTTCCCAAGGACAGAGGCCTTTTACAGAAGCATTTGCTCATTAGAGAGCATGTCTCTCATTGTTTATGGACTCTAATGAGCCTTGCTGCGACTAAAGCTAGAAAAACAAAGGCAAGAAAATACGGACCTTGCATTCAAAAATGTAACATGTCCGCTCGGCCCGGACAGGAACAGAGAGAATTTAAAAATCCTGCCTCCTCTCTAATCTGTCTTTTCTGAACAGTGCACGCTCCTTATGCATTTGAGGATGAAGTCCCCCTCCTCCTCCTTGCTGCTTTTTTTTTTTTTTCCCCTCCCATGTTTTTACCCTTCCGTCTCTCTCTTTCTCATTACTGCTATTGCAGAGAACAATCTCAGGGCACCATTTTGCAGAGGACATTGAGGAGCTTAATTAGTTCATTCACGGATATGGCTCTTCTTACTAGCCCAATGGCTTTAGTGCCTCTGGAGGGCCTTAAATGCCAGCTCCCTCTTGCAGAAAAGCCTCAAACTGTACAGAATATAAAATACCTGTCAGGTTAATAAGGGAGAACCCCAGCAACCCTCCTCCATTTATTTATATTTGCACCTGCTTTGAAGGACTCGGAGTGGCAGTCTCTTAGCACTGTAGTGGCAAAGGAAAGACAGAAATAACATGCGATTCATGCCCCTATGGAACCACTGTTATGTTTTTTTTCTTTTGGTCTTGATTTGCTCCGTGCAAAACGAGGCATAAAAAGAGAACAATCAGAGCATGGGCTGGAAAAATGAGGTGCAGTGTTAAGGAAGAGTGTTTGGTTTAATGAATACCTTTTGTAAAACCAATTAGGCTGCTGAATGTATGTTTCCTGAAGCCGTTCCTCGTGTCCTGGCTGCTGTTGTTCTCCAATAAAATCACACATCGCTTGCTTTGATTTACAGTGTTGTGAAACGTTCATATTTATTCATGATCCTGAAGATTAGAAGAAGGAAAAAAAAAGAAAAAAAAACACGCGTTAAGTCACCTAAGAGCCATCAAGAGGATTTTGTTTTTCCAAAATTGAGGCACTGAAAGCCATTATGCTAAACAACCTGCAGACGCACTTCCTTTTGGTGCATTTTGGCTTCAGAATGACATAAATGCCTGTTTCTTGGTAAGACACTCAAACTAAATGAGCTGCATCCGATAATGTGATTTTAAATTACAGAGCTCATAACTCGGTATGCATTGATTGAACGGAGGTTTAGGTCAGTCTCCAGTGATGGGAAAATGATACCAAAAACTCAATAACGGAGAGGTTCTCCTTTAGGAAACGTGCAATTATGTAATATTTTCATCCTATCTCCACAATCTCAATGACATCTGAACTCTCATTAGAGAGACGGGGCCCCAGAAAATTGATGCAAGGGAGCGGCGTAGAGTGCTCGCTCAAGAAGGGAAAATCAAGTTTGGAGGCTCGGGCTGTTTGCAGTGCTTCCTGTAACACTATCTTGTGTGTGGAATGGGGGGTATTCCTTAAATGACATTCAGTTTCTGGGCAACAGGGCAGCAGCTGTGCATATCTTTGTACCCAGGGGGGGGCGGGGGGTGCATGTGGTGCGATAAAAGCCCATTGATGCAGCTGTGTTTGAACAGGGACATTGCAGTTCGATCAGTGGCTTGAGGGACTCCTCGACCAACAGAGTGGAGGGAAAGAATTTTATAAGATTCCTGCAGAGTTTTGTAAAAAAAAAAAAAAGACTGGTTGCCGGCTGAAGTATCAGCAGATGCAGGAGAGGCTGAATGGATGACGGTTTTATGTTGAGTTCACACCGGGGGTAGTAAATAAAAAAAAAGAAGGCAGTGTGGGGTGGCAGAACAGGAAGCAGAGGCCAAACTGATCGGGATTAAAGAACTCGCTGAATTCGAAGCCGTACAATTAAGCACATTGTTATTAGCTAATAGTTCCAATAATTCCATGCATAATTGATCTCAAAATTGTTTTTCAAATCACAAAAGTTTAAATTAACGTTAAAGAGACGGGGCAACACATTTAGAAGCAGCTGAGTTTTCTAACTTTTATGGACTTCATGGGAATTTTAACATGACTCTATGATTTGATGTTTAATGCTGTGTCTGAATGAGTGATCACAGATGGATTTACATACATTAACCATAATCTAATGTCCATGATGCTATGATTTAACCCTCTGAACCTCCAAAACCCACAGGGGACTTTGTTATATTTAAGAAACAGCCAAAATGACACAATTTGTCAAAGACACAAACTGGAAAAGCAGAAAGAACTGTTGGGTTTTTAATTTTCCGATCATCCAAAACCAAAAAACAAACAAACAAAAGAAACAGTTTCACCTGCATTAAAAACTGAAGTAGTAAAATATCTATAGTATGTAGAGTCACGATTGTTTTTCCAGTGTTGGTAACACCTTTAGCATATATTGAATCAAGTTTATTTTCATTTTTTGTACAATAAACAATCAAATAAATGTCATAATCCAGTCTCTCTTTTTATGGTTTATGGCATTAGAACATTGTGCTGTTTCCATCTGTAGGAATGACTGTGACTGGAGCCAAAAAAAAAAGGAAACACCTCAAAATAGCTACGGGGTAAACCATATTTTCCATACCTATGCAGCTGTTTTGCTTTTTTTAGTCTGTTAGGGTTCCAAAAAAAGAATGTAGGGTCACGTCAGGTTCAGGTTTGTCACTTGCTGGAAGCAGATCTACGGCGCCAAACATGGCAGAGAGCGTAGCCAATGTCTCGGCGGTTAACAGCGGGTAACGAATGAAATGAAACAAGGAAAACACCTTAAATCGTATTGTTGGGTTCAGCCGGTTTGGGTTCCTGAAGATGGAAGACGGGCTGCGTTTGGATCCTAATTGATAGCTGCGATTACAAGCCGAAAACATGCAGCTTTAGGACTGCGGTGGTTGACTTCAATGCCAATCCGCTGTTGAAAATAATTACCGGCCAGTTTGCTTCCAGCCGTGTTGCCACCACTGTGTGCATGCAGCATTAGAGGTGATAAGGAGTGCGATGTTATGAGGAAATGTATAACAGAGGACATCTTGGCAGTCATTAGTTACTTGTTGACACTCTTACTGCTGAAGCAGAGACAAGAGTGGAGGTGGAGTATAACGGAGCCACTCTCCACTAGTGTGGCCTCATTAATCACTGTCCTCTGGCTCACTATGGGTGGAGGGGGTCCTTTGTCTACGTTTGGAACATTGTGTGTTGGATTTGATGCAGTGCTCAGATGCTGTACCCGGCATCCCGGTTGGTGTCCAAGAAAGATGGCCGAATACGAAAGTGTGCTGACTTTGGTGCTTTTTTTGGTCCGACAGGATACGTTCTCATCAAAGTCTAAATTAGGACTTCATTAACCTACATGAGATTTATGCCACATCAGCTATGAGTTTCCTAATAGACTTTTTTTTCCTTCTTCTTTCTGCGTACTGTGCGCTGCTGTCCTTCTGTGTTTCATTATTATCTGATCAGAGCTGCTCACAGACTTGCATCTCTGGATGGAGAGATTTGTTTTCTGTTGTTCCTTCTTTATCCGGGCTGCCGACAAGTTTCTCAGCCAGTCGTTTCTCAGGCAGAGGTTTTTATAATGAGAAAGTTGGGGGAGAGAAAAAAAACAAATTCCTATGAGAATTTCATTACCATTTTATGAGGCCAAAGTGTCGTTTTGAGAGAGATTAATTGGATGACGGATACAGAAATGGCGGCCGACATATCATTTTTATTACCAAATGAATCTTGTTTCTTTGCCGACTTCACAAATTTTAAAGACGTATGAAGAAAATTCCTGAGCTTAACGCCGCTAACGCTGGCCCTCCGAAAAGATGTTTTGTGAAGGACTGTGGCATCGAGGCCTTAGTGTCTTAAAGGGCGCGTGTCATCGCTGATTTATCGGCAGCTTAAACTGCTCATCAGGCCGGTCGATAATGGTGAGCACGGCGGGCTGCCGTGATGATGCTACGGTGAGGAAGGCAAATCCTAACAAGCATGTAAGCTGATCTTCTCATCGTGATGGAGCTGTCTAGCTCGGGCCAAACTGCTGTGGTGTCATATTAAATATTCACAAGTTTCTGATGCTGATCGTGTTTGAAATCCGTCTGTGTTACATTACACTGAATTTTCAGTTCATGGGGGTTTTTCCTGTTGTTTTAGTAACATAAGCTGCGGCTAAAGGTGAGATTCAGGCGTTAACAATCTCCCCAATCAGTGCATGCTATTGATCCACAGTCCTATTAACCCCCTGTAGGGAGGTTATGATCAATTTGCAACCAAAATTCATCTTCCACTGAATTTTGCTTCTATTCCGGTAGCGCTTATTGATCGTACCTGATAAACAGTGAAATAATGATACCTTTCATTATGCTGCTTTTAGCTCAGTTTCCCCCATGCAAAGATAGACTCAGCTTTTAATTCTGTATTAAATATAAGTTAAAGGCTAAAATTATTCAGTCCCTTGTGCAAGCCTCGATATCAAACCTACATCCTTTTTTTTTT
>NW_007579566.1:100427-122879 GCF_000690725.1 Stegastes partitus | reverse complement strand
CCGATCCTGGAGGCCAGTGGGCGGGGCCAAGCCCGATCCTGGGAGGTGTTTCTGAGTCCACACTCAGCAGCATACACCTGGATACTGAACAGCAGAGCAGGGTTTAAGCAACACCGACGGGACAAAAGCCGAGCACAGCCTCTACAGGCCTCTAGTTCTACCTGCTGGAGTCTGATCCACGGCTGGACCCCTCCACAGGTCCAGGGTCAGCACCACCACCGTCACATGGGCGGCACCGCGAGCACGATAAAGTCATTCAGTTTGGTTGTTAGTTGTCATTTAGGGCAAAAAAAGCAGAGCGAGAACAACCCGAGATAACCGTGCACACGCCTACACACGCCTACACATGACCGCGTGTAGACGTGTGCACGTGACGGACGAATCCTCCCAGACCCCCCTCCCCCCCCCGCCGTGCTCACAGGATCATACCGGCTCCGATAGAAAACATTAGCGGATTGACACTATCACACCGGCTATCCGGCAGAGCCCCTTTCACACATAATTACAGGCTCTGGTTTCCCCCGCCGAGGGAACAGGTGCAGGGGGAGACGGGGAGCAGCTCAGGCCCGCTGTCTCCTCGGGCTTAGGGCCTTTTCCTGGCTCTCAGAGGCCGGTATTGACAGAGACAGAGGGGGGACGCCAGCGCCAATAAATCACGGCGAACGTGTAAATGCCACTGCACCGCATTCCGCTGAAGAACAGGAGGCCAAATGGCTACAAGTTCCTTTCTCTTTCTGTTTCTGTTGTTTTAAGGCCTCCCCCACCTCCTCCTACCCACACACACATTATCCATGGCTGGCTCTCCCTCCTCTCCCCCTCTCTCCCCTCTCTGTCTCTCTCTCTGCTCCCCAAAGCAGCTAATAGCATAATTTGAGGAAGAATGTTCCCGGAGTTTCCTGTGAATTCTGCCATTAGTCATCCGAATGACCTCTCTGGTCCTCCCCTTTCCCTTCCGAGTCACTGAGGCAGCGCTGCTCCGGAGCAACGGCTGCCTGGGGAGGAGGAGGAGGCAAATAGGAACCAGAGGGGACTCAGCACGCCGTGTTTTCTCTGTTTGTGTGAATGTTTGCGAGTATGAAAATCAGAGCATAATTGCACGTGTGTGTGTGTGTGTGTGTGTGTGTGTGTGTGTGTGTGTGTGTGGTGGAAACTCCCCTGACTCGGCGGGGCACAGGGTGTAG
This sequence comes from Stegastes partitus, assembly GCF_000690725.1. Taxonomy (NCBI): domain Eukaryota; kingdom Metazoa; phylum Chordata; class Actinopteri; family Pomacentridae; genus Stegastes; species Stegastes partitus. The sequence goes on along the minus strand of NW_007579566.1, from coordinate 121,698 downwards.
GGCCCCAGTACTTACCCCCTGACACGGAGCTGTTCACTGGGAAAAGTAGAAGAGATGTGCAGGCTGGAGAGGAGTGGGTGGAGGGCCTGTTTGTGTGTGTGTGTGTGTGTGTGTGTGTGTGTGTGTGTGTGTGTGAAAAGAGAAAGAAAGTTGGTGTCACCACCACCGTGATAGCTGAAATTACTTGTTTATGTTCCTTTCAGCTCTAATAAGCGGAGCAATTATTTGCTTTCACAGCACAGTTACTACTCTGGCTGTGTGTCCACATCAGATTTATTTGGATTGATTAGACAACAAGACACAGCCAGAGAGAGAATAGGACGGCTACATACACATAAACAGGATTGTCGGGGGTAAGTCGGCCTTTGCTGTGGGGAGGGGGTAATTAGCGCTGGGGGGGGGTTAAAGGCGAGGGTAGCGTTCAAAAAGCAAACAGACGTTGACAAATTTAACTCCAGATGATGCAACATTTGCTGGATCTGGAAATAGATTTGGGAATCTGAAACCAATTATTGACAAAAGGAGATGTGGGGAGAGATTGAGCGTTCGCTTCATAACAGATGTTTTTGTAACTTATGATTGACTCTGGATAGGATTATTATTAGCAGCTCCGCTCAGGTTTATCCAGCATAATCCTCAGCGGAACAGGTAATTGGCAGACCTCGTTCCATTACCGCACAACATTTATGTTAAAGTCATCGGATCACTGCTTTCATTACGTACCAGAGTTCTGGATGTACGAGGCGTGTTTGTGTGGGGAGAAGTGATACTAGCGAGGGTTAGCTCGTGATGTGCAGCATTCGCTAACATCAGCATACTCACATCACCACTGCTGTACTGTTCCACAGAACCACTGGGCTCCACAGCGGCCCTGAACCGGGTCTTCACCTATCCGTGCACTCCCCCCGTCCTCCATCCCAACACCCTGAGCCTCTGCATCTCCACCCTTCATCACCCTCCATCACCCCCCCACATCAAAGGCCATCAATCTCCCACAGTACAGGGGGAAAGGCAAATATTTAGAGAAGGACTGAGCCCCCATAAATCTGTAGTAGGAGAGAGAGAGAGAACATGATACCCAGCCTGCTCCTCCAAACCTTCACCCCCACCGCCATCGGCCGAGTCCCTCAGCAGTCCTACGTCTTGATGGCTAGAGGAAGCCCTGGGAGGCCACAGGAACCGGAGAGGAAGAGGGAAGGAGGTCTGTGGCAACACTAGCGAGGAAGACGACAGAGATTAAGAAATGTGAAAAAAGAGAAGGAGAGAACACCCTCCTAGAGCCCGGCGTAGACGTGCACTCTAGACAGTCAAAGAAAAACACACTCTAGTACACAAAAAGGAGCTCACACACACACACACACACACACACACACACACGGTGGTGGGACTCCTCTTCTTGGCCTTTGATTTACTACAACTCTCAGTTCCACTCGAGTGAGACTCTAGAATATTAGCCAGTATTTATGTCCTTTCTCATTTGAAAACAATATGGCTTTCAGCAATAAAGAAAGGAACGCTGCACTGATAGGTCAGGGTTGGGAGGTCACTGGGAGAGTAAATTGGGGGCAGATGAGATCCTGAACAAAGTGAAGCTAGCGCCGACAAAAACTGCCCGAGCAGAGAATGGAGGCTGCTGCTGCCGAGCAGCTTGAAGGGAGGTTATGCACACAGGCAGCCGGAGCTGTTAGCGCCGGAGAGACCAGCGTTTATAGAGAAGTCCAATCTCTTTTTAAAGCCTTTCGTTTCAAGATGGGACCAAAATCTTGCTGAACACTATTAAAAAAAAAATTAACTTTAACAATAATTTTTTTGTACAATCGACTATTACTTATCAAATGTTCCCTGTTTAGTTAAATCGTGTATTAATTATTAAAATCACAGAACAAAGTATTAATTTGTGTTAAACGTTTGGGCCAAATCGTGAATAACAGCCGCATCAAAAATCTGTATTTTTATAAACAGTAATTAATTCTTTCACAGCGTTAATATTACACTGTTTATTACATCAGTAAATTATCATCTTGCAGATGTTTGCTATTATTTCATGTTTAAAAAAGTGTATTAAGAACTGAAAATATGTTTAAAATAACAGGTAAAAAATGTGCAGATTTTGCCCATTTTATTAAATTACATATATCTAGTTTTAAAAAAAATACAAAAGCATCAAATTACATTTTGACTGAAAGAAAAAAGTAAAAAAAAAAAAAATGTACATAATGTTCACATTGAAAATCTACATTTACAAATAATTTGTTCTTTTGTGACAGTAAAATGACAGTTTTACTGTATTTAACTCAGCTAATATATATATATAACAGATATTTTGTGTTTTAGTTGGTTTTTGGACGTTGCCTTTGCTGACAGATTTTTTTGAAGTGTGTAAGCCAATTAACTTTCTGAATTTGTGAAGAAATTCAATGTCAATAAATGTTAGGAAGCACCGGCTGAACACGTCCACATCCTGACACACACACTCGAAGCCGGTAACCACTCAGATAAATGCAGACAAGACAACATTAAAAGCAGCAACAATCCTCCTCATGTGTTTCTGTTCACCAACGTCCAAAAGGACACCTGCAGCCACATTCACAGAGACATGACAAGTGTCCCCTGCAGGCATCTGTCAGAGCAGTACGAGGATTTAAGGAGCTTTGCGACGCCCCCACTGACTAAGCGAGAGTCCCGGGGGCGAAGGGTATTGATCCCTCGGCAGAATATGCATCCTGCTCCCCTGACAGACTAGTTGATTGACTTTTCATCCTCATGGGGAATCAACACATGCAGATAGAGACACGTACATGCCTCAACATCTGTGTGTCTGAGCTTGTAATGCCTGCACTCGTCAGCGAGACAGTGCGTGTGACGACATTATTTGTATGACAAATTAGTTTTGCATGACAGCAGATGCAGCATGCAGCAACATACAGCATATGCATGCATCTCACACTCTAACACCTTTGCCGCTGTCACCACCGCAGCTGCCATATTCATGAGTGGATCTGCACTGAGCTGCATTACCATGGCCCAGCTCCTGCCTTTGTTCTGGCCTTTGTTGGCTTTCCTGCCTGCCTCTGCCTCTGTCAAATGTCACGTCTCTGCAGACTCTGTATTTTGAGCATCAATGTCAATAATTAGACATACAACGTTATGGGAGCCTGTGGAGGCCTCTGCACAGGACACATTAACACATTCTTTATGTGTGGTTTTGTGCCTTGTGTCGACCCTCAGCGTGTCCCCAAACACACACATTTAAATCTGCTGTATTTTTATAAAGGGGGGAAAAAAAAAGACTTTTTTTTGTTTTCTTCTGATTTCTCTTTGTGCATTAGGCGTCTCTTTGTCTTTACATTCTTCTTCTGTGGTGTACTGTTTCTCACCCCAGGCTTGTTTTCATTTCTGCATTATTCAGCTATGCTTAAAAAAAGCCCCCGGCAGGGCAAAAGCCCCCGGCGGGGCAAAAGCCCGCGGCAGGGCAAAAGCCCGCGGTGGGGCAAAAGCCCACGTTTTTTAAAGTCACATTCAGTTTAACTGTAAGGGCAATGCAGTAGGTAGCTTTGTTTTGGGACGTTATGAAACCATTTGACAGCCACACAGCAGTTTGAAAAATATTATCACGACACCAAAACACTTCTGTGACATTTAATTTGGTTTTAAAGCAATCCGGCGCGGTCACAGGCTTTCATAGCTTCAGTCTGCTCTGCTGGCCAACCGGAGATCATGGCTGCACTCTGTTCCTCACACACACACACACACACACACACACAGACAGACACACACTCACACTCACACTCACACTCTCACACACACACACACACACACACACAGACACACACACACACACACACTTCTGGGGAGGACAAAAGTTCGGGATGTGCTGGCAATGGGCACCTAATTGCTTCTTACTGATCCAAATAGTACATCAGAGGCAACGGCACTTCAGTGGACCTCCAGTGGAACGTTGGGCCTGTTCATTACCCCGCTGCCCCCCAGCTTGACCCCTCATACGCACACACATTACGCACACACCTCCACGCCTTCACCTACCCCAGCTCATTGTCTCTGGGGTTTAATTGGGGCGATGTTCTCCATTGTGAGCGGGTTCAATGGCTGTGGAGGGCTCCATTGTGGGGCTGAATGAGGGCAGGAGTGTTCATTAGGTGAGTCTCTGAATAAGGCCTTCTGGAGGTAGAGCAGGGGGCTGCCGGGGGACCTCCGGGGTGGGTGAAACCGCATGCTCTTCTACTCTCCTCTCTTCACCTCTCCTCTTTCTTCTTCTCCTCTTCTCCTCTCCTCTCCGTCCTCACTGCTTCCCTGCTCCTCTCCTGTTGTCTGCTTCCCTCAACAGCCTGACGCTTGGCCCTGAAAGGCAGCGGCTGCGTTTGTTGGAAGGACAGTCTTTGTGTGCGCCAGGAGAATGAATCACAGGAAAAGAGGAGAGCGAGGGATCAAAGACAGACTACAGAAAAAGCAAGGACCACCTCCTCTGATGGAGGGAGAAAGAGAACCAATGAGCCTTGGCCTGGGAGAGGTTTCATCATTCCTCGACGGTGGTCCTTAGCAAAATACTTAATGAAACACTACTGTAAAAGTGATACTTCACTGATGCCTGTTGGGAATATTCTTTACACTTGCCCGCATCCAGGGAGGTCAGGGTACCGGTTCAGCTGCAGAGCAACACCTCCGGGGCGGATGGGTTCTCTAGGACACGTCGGGCTCTAACTGCGAGGCCACCCTGCAAATAATGCAAATGCTGCACAAGCAGACGGCTGGTGGAGAAGCTGAGCTGCTGGAAAAGAAACGCGGCCCTGAAGAGACACGACAGGCTGTCTGGGCCGCCATTTCAATGAAGGTTATATTCCCAAAAACTGATAGCCGTGCAAAATGAGCTCTCATCACGGCAGCGTCTAGTATAAATGAATATAAAAAGTGAAGGAGAGGAAACAGGTGGGCATTTCTGCACACTGTCTCACTGCTGGACCCGGCAGCACCGGGCTCGGCTGGCACACAGCCAGAGGGAGGCTGCTGCTCCACCGTCACAGCAGATCCAGAACCGCCGGGATCCTCTCCTCAGCTCCACTTCTGTCTCCATGAGAGAGTGGGTTTGTTGAAAATTGAATTAAACTCAGAGATGTAAAAAAAATTTAAAAATCCAATCAAGTGCTTTCTAATTGACCTGAAAATGTTCAATTCACCGTAGCAAAGTACACACCGGTCTCTCCCATTACGGCCAAGAAGCTGAGCTGGAAACCTTTTATTGTAGAAACTCAATGCCAACGTTTGCTGTTGCTTTTCTCCGTCCAGACTGCTGCACTGAAACGTTTAAGCTGCCACAGAGCTGACAGCTTCTGGCAGACCACCGTCAGCCCTCCAGCCCTGCCAGCGGCCCGGCGCTCTGCTGTGAGCGTGGCGTGCAGTCGGACGACGTCTGTGTGACAGACTGACTTTCACACTGACCAGAGCCCCTTCGCGCTCTCCCTGCCCAGCCGCTGATGTCATTATCCCTCCGCCGCACACACATGCATGCATGCATACAAAAGCCCACGCATGGAACGTCTCTGCTCTTCCACTCTCCCTTAGCCACTACCTTCCGCTGTTTACATTTCTCTTACTACCCAAAAAACAATACCAGACCTCGTGTTCACCGCACCGAACACACACACACACGTATAAACACAGGCCAAACCTACGCTTAATGCTAATCTGACATCATCAGAGCAGTGTGTAGGGTTACACTGGCTGATGTGTACACACAGAGCCAGGTCTTGGAGCTGTGTTATTGCTGCCACACACAAACACATATTACTGCTCCTTAACAAGGGTGCGTTCAGGTTTCTGAAACAGGATGATTCATCTGTCTCTCAGCTCCACTCAGCAGCTCCCTGACTTCAAACATACTCGCTTTCCTCTCCTCCTTCTCCGACAGTATTTATTTTTCTGTCTGAGCGGCTCACACAAGCCTCTGCATGGACAGCGTAGCGTCTGCCCTCTGCCAGGACTGTCACGACAGCTACCGCACACCGGATCCAAGAACACACGCAAACGCAGATCCAATGCCGCAGGTGTGAACAGAAATTCATTGGCGGCCGGGTAGTGACGCACACATTTTCCTCCTACAGTGCTCTGGCCGACGTGTGGCCGCTTACAGGTGTCTGGGCTGCGTTGGTGTTGGTGATGCTCATTGAAATGACCAGCGGTGAAGCTGAAGCACGCTGAGAGGGCCTGTGGATGCAGGTCTGCACTCTAAATCCCACGTGACGGTCTCCTGTCCCTTCCTGTTTAGCCTGGGCGTCTGCTGCACATAAACACTCTGGGGCCTGGTCTGCTCCGGGATCTGTGGACGCATGAATGTGAGGGGCAGGAGTCATGGCTCCAGTCCCCCTGGAGGAGCCACCTCAGAGAGAGCAGCAGACCTGAGTGTAGTGACTGACTGGAAGTGGGACAGGGTGGGCCATTGTGAAGCACTGATCCTTAACCTAAACTCACCCCAAAGCTAAACTCGCCTTTTCCTCTGCGCTTAAAGACACCCTGAGGAATTTTCTTATAAACAAACACAGATACAGTGTGTTTATCTTCAGCATTTCTCACCCAAACATATTGTGTGTATCCTCCACATTCAAAGCACTACTCCGGGGATATTCAACATGTTTCACGCTGGCAGGAAATCCAGACCTGACAATGACTTGATCCCACTAAGAAGTACCGGTATGTGATAGAGCTGATTCCACTTTGTCGTAGACCTCCGTTGTTGCACTGGGACGTGTTCACTCTGATGAACGTGGGTGCTGCAGTTCTTCTGCTGCAGACACTCACCAGCCAATCAACTGTGCAGCTGTAAACAGTCCAGTAGACAATGTTGTCCTGAAACCAGAGTGTCCAGCTGTTTCAGACAATGATTTAGCCTCTCCCTGTTTGTTTTACATAAATCGTGGACCTTCAGTGCGGCTACCAGTGGGCGTGGTGCAGCTGACAGGGTCCATAAGTCAGAGCACAGAGTGAGACTTATTCACATTTTGTTGGAGGTGAGAATAAAACATGCACACACACCAACACATATCGTATATACACATCTGATGTCCAACAGGTAATCCTTCTTAACACGGAGCCCTGATGCAAGCATATCAAACATAGAGTCTGAGTCCAGAACTGGCCATTTTACACCATGTTTATGTGGTTACGCTGAGAGGAAACCACTGGAGTGTTCAGTGTTGTGTCACTGATTACAGCTCTGCTCACCTGTGTTCAGATGAGCCTCTACTTTGGGGCCTGGATTTACAAAACAGTCTCTGCAGCATTTATCACTGATCGATGATAAGAGGAAAGACCTTTCTGTTCAGCGTACAGCAACAAGTAGTGCTTTAAGATGTGGGCCTTCGCGGGCAGTCACAGTGAAAGATGAACAGAACAGAGAATAGCTGCAGGAGTCCAGCTGCTCAGTCTGAATCGATCTCACAGTCAACAGACCGGAGCGTCCTATCGGTTCGCTCTGACCTCATCATTCCTGCTTCTGCTACAGAAATCACTGGTAATCAGGTAACCCGGTTCTGAATGATGGATTCCTGCAATCACATGCTGTATAACGTTTAACGTATCTCTGTTCCAAATATGGGTCATCAGGCGTTTCATGATTACCACACACACACACACACACACACACACACACACACACACAACCTCCAAACTGCACAGACTTTAATCCGATCGAGCATTTGTGGGACGCATCGTATCAAACATGATCCGCGGCGGGTCACCCTGCAACCCACAAGACCCAAAGTATGTGCTGCCAGTGAGCCAGACACCACAGGACACCTCCACAGGTCCTGTTCCCACAGTTCCCCCGATGGATCCGAGCTGCTCTTGGCAGCATGACGGAGACCTACACGATATTACTCAAGTGGTTTTAAAGTTGTGGCCGCCTGGCGTACGTCACCAGAACTTCTCTCCTCTTCTGATGCCTATAAATCTAACAGGTTCTTGACAACACATGCGGTCTTTTGACAGACGTATGTAGTCACTCTGGTCTTCACTTTCTACACTATTTGTTGAAGCAGTAGATCACCTGCACACTCAGCCTTACTGTTAAAGTTATTAGCAAAGCACGAGATGCAGCCACGAGCAATAAAGTCCTCCACAGGGTACAAGCAGCGTCGTTGTTCTGCTGTCCTCGGCCTTTTTATTGTGATGTTTACACAGCAATCAACAAACAAGCAAACGTCCATGTTGTTCGCAGTTACTGTAGGTTACCCGCATCAATTACACGAACTATGAGTGGGGTAGAGAAGTTCAAAAAGGGAAGCGCTTCCACCTGGACGGGGTCTGTACGTGTGAGCATGCACGACGCACCGCAGACGAAGTCTAAAAAGACGAACAGGAAGACGGCCGCCTGTCCTGTTCCGCTGCATCCTCACTGGTCTGATCACAGGGACGGATCTGGTCACAGATAATGAATTCAAGAGTACAAACGCAGTGTTGCCGCGCCCAACTCCTTCTCATCTCTAACAAGGAGGAGAACCACGATGACACCATGTGCGGGGGCCACAGCGGGACCACACAGCAGGAGCTCAGTCATTCATCAGTGTGAACATCTAGTTATGGTCTGGGAATGATAAGATGTTATGGTAAGTGTGCGCTATGGGCTGTCTGTCCCCAGTGTGATTACCATAATACCCCGCTCTTACTGCACGTACTGCTGCAAAGAGGAAGTGTTTTAAAAATTTATTGTTTGCCATCCAGTCAGGGGTTCGAAGGCGACCGCAAAAACGCTGCAGACCAGTTGTCACCGCTTCACGCTTTCTGAAGTTTAAAGTATTTATTGTCAAATATAATGAGTAGAAACCCAAATAGGCTCCCGCCACCACACCTATTAAGTCATGCATGAAAAGACATTTGTCTCATTAATCTCTGAGTATGGCAGTCACGTCGCATGTGTTGCAAGAAACTACAATGTGTGCAAGTTGAGGCGCATGCGTTTGCTTTCATGTCAGCTGCTCCCATGTGTACGTGCTTGAACTGCAGCAGAGGGGACTTGGCAGCGCTGTCCCCTGCAGCACTGTGAGAACGTTTCGCAGGGCTGTTGCATAAAATTCTCCAGTTTGTTTGTTTGCTCTGCCTTGGTACCATAAAAAGTCGAGGACGGGCAATTGACACCGCCCCTGTTTACTGTACACGGCGAGGCAGCGGCTCAGATCCTCGGAGCAGAGCGAGGTCTGGAGAGCAAATGTTTCCCCACGCTAACTCACCGCAGAGGGGCACTGATTAGGGCAGCCGTGGGGAGTCTGACGTGTGAACGACTGGTGGTGGTGCTGGTGGTGGGACCGGGGAGGGCTGACAGAGGGATGGCAGGCATCGGCGAGGGCGAGCTGCATGACAAGACGACTTCATCTCTCATCCTCTGTCCTCCGCTGCTCCTCCTGGGGAAGCTGAATGACTTCCAGCCACATCACTCGGGCGCCTGGCAGGAAGTGGAGAAGAACCTCAAATCGCTGTGACAAGAGAAGAAGAAGAAGAAGAAGAAGTGAGAAAGAGCAAGAGGAGAGCTGCATGAAAATAAATTAAAAAAGCAGGAAAACAAAAAGAAAAGGATAAGCAGTGACCGTCCCGCCTAAAGGAGTGCCATCTGGGGCTGAACGCTGAAAGACCAGAGAGAGGAGAGCCGGAGCTGGGGTCCGTAAGAGAGGGAAGGTGGGAGTCCAGCTGGGTCCCATTAGGACTGGACCACATGTGTTCGTGGACTGGGGGGGGGAGGTGGTGGCGGACCAAGGGGGCAGGAGGGAGCAGAGAGGGCAGCGGGGAGGAAGTGCTGAGAGCGATGGGCCTAGACCCTGTGAAGCTTTATTAGGCCTGTCGTCTGCTCCTCTCAACAGGGCCGCTCACAGCCTCCTGCAACAGCCTTCACCTCACCCTCCTCCCCCACAGCCCTCCCCTGCCCTCGGGCACCGCCAGGGCAGAACAGTATAAAACTATTAAAAGGAGAGAGACGGGCCTAGACCACCCAGACACACATATACACACTCACACACACACACACACCCATAATGGCTACCAGGAGGAGGCCCCAGCAGGAGCGCTGCAGCTGGAGCAGGAGAGGGACCTTCACAAACACACAGCGCTGCACAGCCAGTGACACAAAGTACCCGCTGTGGAGCACAGCGCATGTGCAAAGTGGTAAAAGAAGAAGGAGAAGGGACAGTCCAGTCTTTCATTCAGATGTCAGACACACATGGGGCAGTTTATTTCTTTAATTTCATGTGCTTTTCTTGAGACGGGTTAAATTCTGGGGGGACATAACGGTGACATTAGCATTTATGTTAATGCTGGTGAGGACGTGTGCGGCTGACACGACCACCTGTGGGTCTCCAACGCCGGCGGTTCAGATAGACGCAGACGACTGCTTAGAGATGAGACACAGACGGACAGATCGCTCGGTGCACGTATTTGTCTTTAAGATAAGCATAGAATATGAGAATAAAGGCAGAGTCCTATAAAACAGCACACAGATATAAAGAGGGCTACTGGTCTGTGTGTGCTGTAAAACAACAACCTGCAGCTTTGTCTGTGAGCTGTGACATAAACAACATGAACAAAGGCTAACGTTAGCGTGCAGCCATGGCCAGTAACTTGAGGTGAGTGTTTCTCAGTTAAAGGCCACCACATTTACTGTTCAGTGTGCACATATCTGTGGGTTAGGACACTGTGCATTTAGCAGGTCTTCATGAAAGCATGAGGAGGGACAAATCTGTAAAAGGCAAACAGAAAAAAATGGCCCAAACTGAAACCACGCAGCGCTCTGATCTCAGGCTACCGCTGGATAAACACACACCTGGAGCATTCAGACGGTCACTCTGAGGGCCAACACCTGGCTTCACCTGGGATCTAGTTTCTCTTTACCAGTCCAAAGAACATCAGAAACCACTTCACTGCCTCAGAACCATTCTGCTGCTTCTTATAATCTAATTCTAGGTCAATACTTTTTATTTGCAGTCGTATCGTATCTTATTGCTTTACTACACGGCGCTGCATGTCATGCTATCATGTTATGTAATGTTGTTTTCTGAACCTATAAACAGCTGTAAAGACATAAAGTTTGATCTGATCTTATCCTATGGTCGGCCTGCATCCTACGTCTGATGAGCCACACTTCCAGGGACTCAACTCCGGTCTTAAAACAGTTTGATGCTTTTTATGCCATCTCAGCTGCTCTGAATAAAAACACCTCTGACTGACTCAAAGCTCCCATCACTGGCCATAAATAAAGCCTGAAAACAGGGACGAGGTGCAGGTTCCTCTCAAACCAGTTCAGTTACAATTTACTGAAAGGTTAGCAAGACATTTTTGCCCCTAATTGTTTTTTGAAATAAAACTTGGTACAGAATGGTGGGGATTCGGCGTTTGTTGTACCAACGACTACATTCCTGGTATCGTCACATCATGAGCATCTCTAACATGCCTGCAGGCTCATCTGCCTCCTGCCTTTCCACCACCAACAACAACCCCCCACCTATCCATCCTTCCACCCCCAAACTGCCCCTCCAGGACGGCTGCATGAGAAAACCCCGAGTGGAATCTCAGCCCTTCCTGAGAGCCTGAGCAGCAGCAGCAACGGCAGCAATCCTCCAGAGCAGCAGCAGACAGAGGACGAGCCTCCTGACTGAGAGCTGCTCATCTATAAACACTATAACGGTGCATTCACAGCACCTGAACGGTTCAGGACGTGTCAGAGCCGACTGATGGAGTCAAAGCACCTGATGGTGCCCCACGGTGGCTGCACTTCAAATTAGTATTAAAATACGATGATGGGCAAAGAAAATGATGAACCGTGTATTTAAATGTAAAAAATGCACTTGCTATTTGTTTTAAACACGTTCCGACACCTGATTCTTCCACTGGATTGAAACCCAGTTTTATTATCAGCCTGTGTAAACGCAAAGTAAAATATGGAAGGTCAAACATCCATAAAACTGACAGAAACAGACCGAATGCAGCTGGTTGTGTTTAAAGGGACTCCAGGATTTTTGCACTTTTCTACACTGAAAAGAAAAAACAACATTTTTTAAACCGTTTTTAACTTCTTGAACAATTTACTGTTGTTTTACAAATGCTCCCCTCTTCTGTTAAATGACAGCTAACATCTATAAAATGACAGAAGAAAGGCACTCGTTTACATGCTGACCTGAAATAAAAACTGTAAATAATATCCTCATTAAAACCTTTACTTTAACAAATGGCTATTATGTTTTTTACTATATTTAAAGATGCAAAAAATACTATTTTACAGATATTTGTCATGTTTGAAAGAAGAAAATCATGTCTAGAACATTTAAGAAATGGCAAATAATAGTACATTCACTGCAAAAACAGCCCTATTGAAATAAGCCAACTATTCTTAAATCTGGTCAAATTTTATTGTTTTAAGCAAAATGTACTTGGCTAGAATTCTTAAAACTAGCCTATATATCAGCCACTTTAAGACCATAATGTGTCTTAAAACTAGAAAAAATAGGCTAAAATGTAAGAAATGTTTACAAGCAAAGAAACTCTGTTATGTAAGAAATACTTTCTTAAAGTAAGTGTTCTGATTTCTTGATTAAGCTGACTTTAAGACTGTTTTACTTAAATTAAGAATTTACACCTTCATTAAGGTTTCCAGTTAGAAAAAAAGCTTAAAATTAGATGGATCATCTTATAACAGAACATTTTTAATCTTGTTTTTTCTGGCGTTTTTGCCTTTATTAGTCAGGACAGTGAGAGAGTGACACAGGAAAGAGGGGAGAGACCTTACAGCAAACTGTCCTGAGTGGGAATCGAACCCACAAACACCAGGCTGAGGAACTACATGGGTCACCTGCTCAACCAGGTGAGCTATAGGGGCACCTGAACATTTTTATTCTTGATTAAAGTGGCTTTGAGAAATTATACCTCAACAATAATAATAATAATAATAATCAGCTAAAAGCAGCTCAGTACAAGACACAATTTCTTCAAAAAGGATTTGAAAAACAAGCATTCTTCATGTTTTCATTGAAGCCATTCAGGTCAGCTGGAAGTTTGACATCACTCAAGTCAAGTCATCTCAAGAAGTGCATTTTCCAACGACTTTAACATCGAACTGTGGAACATGTTTACTGTCTAAAGTGAGTATACCAGAATATAATCCACATTTTAACAACATACAACATTGCAAATGTCAAAAAATGCACAAGCCCTCATCCTGTTCTAACAGCACAACAATAATCCAGCAACATTCTGGTTCCAGTGTCAAAACTATTCCAGCAGCAAACAGATGAATTCAAACTATAACTGGTGCAGTTTCTTAAATTGAGAACTTTAGTAATTTGTCTTGCTCTTAAAATAAGAAAAACAATCTTGTTCCTCTGCTGGGATTTCATGTGAACCATGTGAACCACCACATCGCTGCTTGTTACCAGTCATTCTGGCTCAATATTAGCTGAAAAATCTTATTAAGAAAAGTTAGATATATTTTCTTAAAATTAGACTAATTTTCTTAAGCAAAACTTGCTTGTCAAGATTATTTTACTTTTTTGACAAAAAATAAGAACAATTTCCCAGAAACAAGACTTTTTACTTTCTTAAAAATCCTTTTTTGCAGTGCAGTTGTTATTTTACTGATTTTACTGAGCATTGACTGTAAAAACAACAACAGGACAAACTGTACATCATGTCCACACCAGAAATCCATAGTTTGCTCACTACACACGTCATTCCTTCTTTCACAATCGGTGACCACAAAATTACACCCTTTAACTGCACTGAAACACGCCAAAAACATCAGCATTCAACAGATATTTGCAGTTATTTTCATAGTTGAATGTTACAGTATTCCACCATATTTGTCCTGGCGTCCTTGCTGCCAGATTTTTTACCATTTTTCAGGAGAATTTCTTTTATGGTGTAACCGTTAAACTTCAGCATCCACTCAAACACAAAGATTTACGGAGGCAGCTCGTCCGCCAAGCCAAGCGCAAGCGCCTGCATGTCACCAGATTTCCTTATTGATGTGTTTGCGTCTGAAAATGTTTGTACAAGTGGATTTCGGCCTATCGGTCTGCTCTAAAAGGATTCCTCTCTCCTCCGCCCCCATCCAGGTCAGGACCCGGCAGCACAAGTTACAAGCCTTAATACTTCAGCCATTCAATCATTAAGGCGCTTTATACAGTCTGTCCCCAGACTTCTCCTGCTCGTAAAAAAAATAATATTTGTCTTTCCAACTGCACTGTGGACCACAAAGTCCTCATGTTTTATTTTAGTCAGAGCAGTAAAACTCTGTTCTTCCCCCGTCAACCTACTTCCACCATAAGCTGTTGTTCTTGCCCTGTAACTGTACAAGTGTGTGTGTGTGTGTGTGTGTGTGTGTGTGTGTGTGCAACACAAGGGGAAGCACAGAAATCCAAGGTGGAGGTCAAGGCTGCTTGAAATGTTGAGTTGTTTTTTTTTTAAAATGCATTTTCTTTATTTCCCAAAGAGTGAGTCAGAGGACAGCCAGCGGAGACGAGCATTCGTTTGTTTGTGAGAAAACGAAGCATCAGTTTAAACTAATCATGATGAACACGGATTATTGTCAGAATGGGAAGTGAAAAGAAGGAGAAGAAGCTTCAGTCTGGGACTCGATCAGACACGATATGCTGTTGATTATGTACAAATTCAGTTCTACACATTTTAAACGGGTGAAAAGCTCAGAATTCATGAGCTGCTGCACAGACCAGCGTTTCCAGAGGATCAGCCGAAGCCCACGGACGTTCAGCGGTCTCCACAGAACACCCACACACGCCTGCAAACATCTGCAGATACATAATTGCGAGCAGTCTGCTGAGCAAACACGTCCCTCTGAGCATTGGTGCATAAAGAGTTCTTCCTCTTTTGTTTTGCGTTCATACAAATGAAACTATGCAGATGGCGGTGATGTCGGTACGCGTATAGCACTGCGTGGTTAAATGTTACGTACACCATTTAATCCACTTAAAAACAAAGTTCAGCTCAGACTTTCTAATTCTTCCTCCAGAATCCTAGTTTACACAGAAATAAAGAGCACCGCAGCCCGACTGAAGGCGATATATAGATATATAACATGTGCTGTTGAAGCAGCAGTGAAGTGCAGCACTGCAGCTCAGGAAGCTTGACCTGCTCGGAGCTGAACCCACGGCAGAAGCCTCCACCGAGCCAGAGACGGATCCTCCGACCACATAGCTGCTCTGAGCGAGACGCCACCGAGCTGAGCGGCCCGACTGCTGCAGCCTCAGCATTTCTGTCACTCACACTGAACTGATTACATTCACTGTCATTCAGTTTCATTATTGTCCAGCTAAAGATGACGAGCTGATCTCAGAAAGCACAACACAGATCGCTCACCTCTCAAACAGCATATTATACAGATTCCAGATCTGCCACCATCCGAGTTCCTACAAACCAAAGGAGCCAGCAGCTTGTCTTCAGGCTGCCTCTGAGTGTTTGAGTCTGACACTGAATCATTAGCCACAAGTGCACGTGGAACGGCGCCTTATTAACTAATCACACGAGAGTCTCAGACGTACAAGTAAAGATGTCTCATTAAAGAGGAGAGGAGGCGATGAGACGGGAGAAGAGCCATCTCCATCATCTTAAACCGTCCCGTCTTTCTTACACAAACTCAGTAAGTGATCAGGGTCCTCATTTAGAAAAGTCTCTGGTGCACAGATTTGCTCGAGGTCAAAGTTGTGATTTATAAGTGATTTACAGAAACGCTAATGTCTAAATCAGGGGTCTGGACGCTTCTTCCCCCGACATCAATCTCCACACAGCTGACTTTAAATAGATTTTATACACATTAAACTAGCTCCAGATCATTTCAGTTTGTGTTCATGCTTTTAACTGATAAATAAGAGCATAGAAACAGATTACAGGAGTCTGAGGGAAGGGAAAGCAGCAGCGGCTTGGTGGAGGATGTCAGGGGTCGGCCGTGCTGTGGGTATGGATTTGAGAGGCTGCTGCACATTAATGACCAATGTTTTATCCACTTGTGTGCTAAAGCATCAGAGTACAGTCACATAATGGAGCGCCTCAAGTGTTTATATCAGGTTTTTATATATTACACCAGCAGAACAGTTTTTTTCTTCCTAGCTGAGAAAGCGAGCAGCTGGAGCAGCTGTACAAAAGGAGAGCAGGGTTATTTTTAAGAGACAACCGATGGTGTCGTCACTCTGAGCAGGGAGAGCTGAGTTACTCTTGATTCTATGAAAAGTAAATGTTATGCAGGATGTTGTTGCTGTGCATCATAACTTCATCGTGTGCAGACGCTGTGATGATGAGGGAGCAGCGCGTCTCCAGTGTGTGTGATTAAACATTAACTCGTGGCCCAGCTCTCTGCTTTAACTACCCAGCTTTAAAGGCACTAAATTCCTTTTGACTGCCTTGTTCTTGCTCTGTAACGTCCTCTATCCACCGTCCTTTCTGACCTTTCCTTACTATCCTACCTACTTGACATCTTTTTAAAACCCCCACTGGTTCTCCTTCTATTCTACACTCCTGTGACTCTGTTCTTGTGCCCCGTCCTCCATCGCTCAGCTCGCAGAGCAAGGTGGATGCACGTAGCCATGATACGAGGTGTTACATTTCACACCTTATCAGATTTTGATAGTGATACCACAGCAATTTGCAGCTACTGCAGAATAAGATGCCAACCCTGACTGCTCCTTATCAGCTGTATACAGTGCCAGTAAACATAAATCCTTGCCACTATTTCTGTCTTCACAGCCATCATCAGCACTCACAGCTACTTTGGAAAGGTGTTCAGGTGTCACACTGGGAGGTCTGAGCAGCAGCAGCGCGTCGGTGACAGAACAGCGCCCACTGCAGCTGGTTGGATGCACTGTCCTCCACTTGAAGGCTCCTTCCAGCTGCCCTGTTGCTGCGCTCTAAGGTCATCTGACAACATGTTCACTACATAAATTTCTGTGGGTGTCATATCCATGTAGCCACCTGTCTCCTTTCGCTCTGAGGGAGAATAATTCTGTGCGGACAGGGAGGAGGAGCGTCTGAATTGATGACTCTGGAGTCATCTTTCGCTCTCACACTGGAATCTGTCCGTCTTCCCATCCATCCATGTGGCCTATGACCACTCAGACCAGCTAGTAATGCTAAAGAGAAATCAGAACGGGCATCACCGCCTCAAGGGATCCACAGAAGAAGCACTTTTCCTCCAAGTGCAAACATTATGGCCCTTGAGTATTTATGGCTTCAGGGATTCAAGGTTATGCAGCATTCGTGCAGTTTTATGAGTGAAGCCGACGGTACCGGACCAGGACGGAGCGTAAACACACATGTACACTCTGGCTGGCATTCCTTTTGTCCTGATGCATCAGAACTGGAAACTTGAGCCAGAAGAGAGGAACCAACAGAGTGAGAAACAGAAAGGCAAAGAGAGAGTGACAGTCAGGGGGAGAGACGGACACCTCCAGGAGGGGTGGATGTTTGTGAAGGGGAACATGAAGTGGCAGACTGAGTATTCAGTGTCAAGGCAAGGTTAGGTTTCCAGCTTCAGCGTTGTCAACACTCTCCCTCCTTGGCCTGGCTCTGCCTGGCTCTGCAGCCCACCATGTGTTGGGCAGGATGGGGTTCGCCCTCAGAACAGGAGCTGGCGTCACCGCCCGTGCCAAAACCACTCCGAGTTTACAACACATGGAACCTGCGAACATGACACCGGCACTCGGTGGAAAACAGCATGCAGGACCAATTCTGTCACGGCCCGGGCCATCTGAAATGAATGTTCTCGCCCCACATCGCTTGATCTTGTTGATCCATCCCCTCACTCCTGCCAGGTTTGGATTTCCCTCCTCCCAAACACACAGTTTGTCACACTTGAAGCGCCTGGATCAAAGCCTGATAAATTTACAATGCTTCACTCCTGACTTCTGATGTTTAACTCATGCAGGCCTACTGACCATGTGTGCATTTGACAGAAATAACCGCTGGAGAGACAACACGTGAAACAAAAGAGTCGGGAGATCAAAGAGGGGTGTGGACGGCATGAGAGACGGAGCTGGGTGGGAAGATATGAAAAAATATTTCTGAGAGTAATACCGAAGGAGCGAAAACATGTGTGCTTGTTTAATGTTGGTGTGGGAAGCCGATAGGAGTGTAGTAACAGGGTAAGAGGGAACAGGGTCTGTGGCTGCCAGTGTTTAGGTTCTGCAGTGTCTGATGACAGCTAGCTGCTCTTGAATGTGGCTACACGCTGCCCACATCGCTGCCAGGGCAAAGACAAAAGACTGCAGGAGTGCTGTGCTGCAGGAGGAGTGACAACCGGCTGACTGGACCGAGCACGACTGAGCGAACGTGTAACCACAATTATTCACTTTGAAAAGGGACCAGGACGTCCCTGAGAGCATCAACGGGTTTGAAACGTGCTACAAATCATATCTGAACAAATGCACAGAACCAATCCTGACTCTGGAACCGTTCAGCGTTATGGACAACATGCTTCACTTCTTTCTGTCAGAGTTCAGTGAGAAGATGGATATTATGGTCTGTCTGAATGGCAAACCTGAAGCTGCATCTGATTTAAGACAAACCAGTTCTTAATGAGACAGGTGCACATGAGAGGTTTCATAAAGACTGCACGCATCGATCATGATTATTTATTAGACCAGAAACTGAACAGCTTCTTGGTATTTATCACAGAGAATCAGCAACACCAGCTTTACTCTAAACTTGAGTGGTTTCCTCGTGTCCTTCCTTTTACTGCAGCTACTGAGCATCACGTATAAAGACATAAAGTTTGATGTTTAATTGCTCCGTCACATTAAAACCAAACAGCGGGAACTGAGAGTGAAGTACATCTGACACATCTCACAGCTTTCTACCAGCATCCATCTCTGGCATCACTGGCAGCAGCAGCAGCAGCACTTTGTCCCATAATGCATGTTCATACTCTTCATAGACCTCCATTATAACAACCGTTTGGGTTCCAGGTTTTGTTGAGCCAGGTTTTACAAAGAACGCCTGGCTATGCCTCATGCTGTACCTCTCTGGAGTAAGAAACACACCAAACCCAGTCCAGCAGCCAGGATGAGTACGTAGTCCTCCTCAGGTCACTTCATTTATTAAATTACCAGATATTCAGCTGCACTTGAACTGTGAGTCCATAAGTTAATTTTTAATTTTTTAAGTTTTGTATTTGAGAAGTAAACGTACTTTTACGATGATTACCACTAAAAGCGTAACTAGTGAACTTCAGAACTGCTGATAAGCGACATGCTAACCTTGATTTCCAGTCTTTAGACTAACCCTAACCAGCTGGCGGGTGCAGCTTCACACTGAACAACTGAACAAACCTATTTCCTGATATGTCAAAGTGCTCCTTTAACAGCATCAGCCCTCATCTCCAAACTGGAAGCAGCAGGTCTGTGTTTGCTGTGTTTTTCTTAGCAAGAGTCTGTATGAAGTGAAATTCTTACGCTTTCATGGCTTGATGCCTTTTTTTATTAAGCCTGGAAATTTTTTATGGTCAAGAGGAATGACTTATATTGGCTAAATGCAGCGTGTTGTTTTAGGACTCGTGCGGCTACTCGATTAGAGCGGTCATTTTGGTCTACACCTCATTCTGCAGCCCATAAAGAGCAAAACCTCGGAGAATGTGCATGTGTAAGCTGTGTGTGGAATAACAATGACACAAGAATAGCAGCAGAGCTCAGAGGGAAAGAAAACTGATTGAAAAACAAGAATAGAAAATGGATCAAACAGCCTGAAGCGAAATGTGAGACGTTCTTTCATTATTCCCACAGTTGGATGCTTAGCATACGGAGCTCCTTTCTCTTTCTGACTTTCTTATAAGCACACACAGCCGTTAACACACACATAAACACACACACAGGTCGGCCATCACGCTGACCACCCAGCCAGCGCCCCCCGGGCTCCACCTCTCACCTCGCTCTGAGGCACTAGAGCTGAGAAAATCTACACCATCCACTTCCTCTCCCTCCCGACCTCGTCCTTCCCCGCGCCTCCCGCCGACTCCCTCGCTGCTCCCAGTCATGTTGTAACAACTCGTAAAGGAAGGAGACTTTGACCCGCTCCCCATCGCCTCCGTCCATCTGCTGCATGGACGACTGAGCAAACTGGGACGACTGGTTGAGACGACGGCTGACTTCTGACATCTTGTTCAAAGTCCAGCTGTAAATGTCCGAGCTACTGAGCGGGACTTTTATTAAAATAAACTACCGACTTGTATAACAGCCTTTACAAATGCTTTGGACTTACTCTAAATGTCAGGACCAATCCTCCTGAAGCAAAGAAAACCAACCGTCAAGTTGAAATGACGACGAGATAAAATCGGCACAATGCTCACAAACCAAAACCCTCACATGGCAGTCATTACGCTACAATGAATGTGAATAAGCAATAATCCACTTCCTCACAGCAGAACCGCTCCAGTTCTACGAGTATGACCCGGTGATGCATGTTTGGCCTTTAAAATGAGTTGCACTGCTTTTCTAAATAACTGTGTTCAGCCCAGGACCATCTATTTACATGATTACCTGGAACTGACCTAAAAAAATGCCATAAATCTAAATGCATCTATCCTGCTGTCAGCTTTCTAACTCAGGTTAATGCGTTATGCTGGATGTAAACATGAACTTTCTCTAATAGCTGAATATCTCTGTTTTCCCTGTTTTGCTAAATAACAGGTAATAATTAGTAAAAATCACAGAAAAAAAAGTAGTAATTGGCTATAAAAAACAGGTCCAAACTGTACATAACATCCACATCAAAAATCCTTATTTCTATAAATCCTCATTCCTTCTTTGACAGCATTTTAAAACAGTAAAAATATATTTTATGTACAGCGCCCTCCATAATTATTGGTTAAGATGTGTTAAAATAAATGCAGTTTTTATTGCAGAAGCAAACTCTCACACTGAACATAACAGAAAAATGTCCCCTTCAGCTCGGCTCAGATGAACTGTGGCCTCAGCGGCTTGTTTAAAGTATTAACATCCAGGCTGCTGATAGCTGTGGCTCACATGATCTGATGTAAAAGTTTAATAAATGCACTTGAATTAAAGGTTGAATTTTCCTCTTTTTTTATCGTGGTCTGATATTATTTAGAAAAAAACTAAATTTACTAGAAGTTAAAGAACACATCTTAACCAATAATTATGCAGGGCGCTGTATTTAAATCAGCAGAAAATATTTATTTGAGAGGAAAACTATGTATACTGAGAGTCAAAAAATGGGAAATCACTTCTTACTGCTATTAGTACAGATTTTCACTGCTTTATTAAAT
>NW_007579566.1:88679-98792 GCF_000690725.1 Stegastes partitus | reverse complement strand
GCAATCATTCCTGCTGCTGTTTTCTCACCTTTGCCCTTTCCTAAGCTGCATTCATGCAGCTCTGCAGAGCCGTGGACAGTCGTTCCCGCCACACTGAGTGCATGCAGTTTGTTTACTTCAGCAACTAGAATCTATACTTTAGCATGCCTCAAACGCTCAGGCCCATATTGTATCGATTTTCTGCAATTACGGATGTTTTGACAATGCACCAAACTGCTGCTCTGTATGTGAGGGCTCTGCACAGCCGTATTTCAAACGCTAGCTTCATGATTTCCCAACTCTGATTGTAAATTAGTTTGGAATTTATACATTTAGAACCATTTAGACTCTTTTACAAAGTCATTTATTCTGCAATTACCTGCAACCTGTAATTTAAATGGCCCCAGAAAGTGTGGGCTGGGCTGTTAATTTCACCTTTGGAAGGCCAGTAAAGAGCTAACAGAGACACAACATGCTCATTCACAGCCTGGCAGAGCGTCGGATCAGGCCGTCATCCAGTCTGTAGGCCTGACAGGCACAGACACAGAGATAAACACAACACATGCATGAAGAGAGGCAGCCAGACAAGACGAGTCAGCCAGTCATTTAGTAAAAGGCAGCCAGCGCCATATGTGGGACCAGTAGCAGGGGAACCAGGCAGAGGCCAGAGGTCAGGAGGGGTTTGGGTTTCCTGCCTCTAGACCCCAGTGGAGCTCAAACATGTCTCTCTCACCTCAGAAGGCCATCATCGTGCCTGTTCTGCTCTGCAGCCTCCTAACACACCTGTGCTGCTCTGTTTCATGTAAATACTGAGTGGAGCTGCTGTAGCTGGAGGCACTGCTTCTAATCAAGGTGATTATCAGTGTGTCTGTATTTTACTAGTATTCTGTGTTACGTGAACATCAAACATGCAGGAGACATTTTATGCAGCTCAAAGTGTTTTTCTGTGCAGATGTGAGTTTCTCTGTTTGTTCATGCACATGTGCATTTTTCATGCGTGCTATTGTTTGCATTACTCCCGTCCTGATGCACACGTGTGTGTATGTGTGTGTTTATGGGCCACTGCAGCACTCTTTATAAACACATCAGTTGGGCTGACAGTGCACAGCGGGAGGGAGGGAGCGCCTCGAGACAGCCTGGGACAGAGGCCTCATAAAAAATCACTTCTAATTTATTTCCCTCCAAATTGGAAAGTGCACGCTCACACCTGACTAAATCATCACGCGTCAACTGGAGACGGCCCCCCACTGCACGCTGACGAAACCCGATCCCAGATTTGGCGCGCAGGCCCAAGCCGGGCCTGGCAGAGAAAACACAGCGTCACGCCGCATACGTACACAATCCCTAATAGCTTTTGCAGATGTGCTGCTCCCGATAGCCTCTCAGAAGGCCGATCCCCACTGCTCCCCGCCTCCCGTCTGCACACTCGATCCGGCCCACGCTAGCCATCAAGACTTACTCAAAGTGTTTTTTGCGGTTTAAGTGGCCTCCACATGCCCTCCTGCTCTTTCCCACAAAGTCACCCTCCTCTGTCCAGCCCTCTGCTCTTCTCTGGGAGGAATTTTCCTATTTCATTTTCACCTCTCTCCTTGAACTGTTCTTCCCACTCTTTCCTCTGCCAGTCTGCTAGAAGACCTGAGCTCAGCATTCTGTGGAAAAACCTCCTCTGCCCACTCTGTCATTCCTTCTTTCTTGCCATAAATTCCTTGCTATGTACCTCCATCTCTCTCTGCTGTTCTCTGAGGTTCTGAGGTGGATCCCCCATGTTCTAATGTGAAACACACATGTTATTACAGAGCATTAGACATGGCCACCATAAACTTGACAAACACTATGCAAACAGCAGGGGTGGCCAGCAGACTGGTAGAGGGCAGCAAAAGGCACGAGTGTGTGTGTGTGTGTGTGTGTGTGTGTGTGACATAAATGATGTTCCTACATGATGCATGTACCTGCTGGTGCCACCACCTCCTCACTGAGTCATGGGAGGTCTGAACAGTGAAGGGAAGCCTAAACAGAAGCCATAAAAGATGAAATATTCACACATTCACCCTCACCGTGGCTCACACACACTCTGTGTGATGTCATCCACTCGTCTCTGAACACATTCTGACTGTGAATGAAAACAACAGACGAATCCGTTAAAAGACACGCAGCAAGCAGGAGAGATGCAACCAAAGCTGATGGAAACAGGACTTCTTCCAGACCTGGGCTCCAGCTGAAGCTTCTTGCGATTCTGATTCAGACTAGAAATATTATATATATATATAAATAACTCCTTGATCTGTACTTCAGCATAGCACAGCGGTACAGGTTTACCTCTTTACAGGAAACTTAGTACAACCTGCAAACTCAGACTTAGACTCACTCGTCCCCTAATGAACTATTGAGAACATTATGTAAAGAAAAATATTATTTCACTAGATTAGATCAAATGGATGGATGGATGGATAGATGGATAGAACTTTATTGATCCCTTTGGTATGAACCTCAGGGAAATTGCTGCACCAGCAACACCAACACAACATCAGCAACAACAACAATAACAATAGTAACAATAATAATAATAACTGGATACAGTAACACATTGCACACAGTCCGGGGATAGAGCATGATGCTCTGTCTCACCCCGATGTCCTCACTCCTCACCCCTCACTCCCCATCTCACCCCGCTTGCTGCTCCTCCCCCTCCCCCCGAGCTCAGAGTTGAACACATCACATTAGATCAGATCAGATTAGATCAGATTAGATCAGACAGAACTTTATGGATCCCTTTGGTAGGGTGTCTCAGGGAAACTGTAGAGTTTACTTAGTTTTATATAATATATGTAAATGATATTTTGCCAGCCAAAGCACAAGCAGCCAATCAAATGAATCCCTTTAAGTGAAGAAACTTTGAAGCATATTCTTTGATAAACTGATGGATGAACTCC
The DNA here is from genome assembly GCF_000690725.1 of Stegastes partitus. Taxonomy (NCBI): domain Eukaryota; kingdom Metazoa; phylum Chordata; class Actinopteri; family Pomacentridae; genus Stegastes; species Stegastes partitus. Next base: position 95,883 of record NW_007579566.1, on the reverse strand, counting down.
ACCAGTAAACAAAGGCAAATATTAAAGATATCAGTACAGCTCACAAATATCAACAAACGTGTAAAAATGAACCAACATTTAACAGATAACTGTTTAAGGCAAATTCCAAAACCTAGAACACAAATAACGTTCCACAAGTAGCTTGCTGCTAAAGCTCTGGACTCAAACTGCTGAGGAGGAACCAAACGTGAAGCCTACAGCTCTGCTTCAGGCCTGTAGAGACAGTCGATGTGGCACAAAGAGGGAGCTGATGAGAGGCTGAGATCTGTGTCAACAGGCAACCAAACGCCATTATGGCGCCTGACGCTAACATCTGAACAGCTCCTCCATCAGAGGAACCACACCACCTTCCTGGTCACTGTGGGGTCGAAGCTCCGACACATTAGATGTCTTCCAGTAGCTGCTAGCCATGATACCAATGCTCCTGATCGCCCACAGCTCCACAGCAACAGCATCCTCACTGCTCACACACACACACACACACACACACACACGTCCATTCAGCATCATCACCTGAAATTACAAATCAGCTGTTTGTTTGCAGCTACGACCCTCAACTCCTCCTTATGTGTCCTCTCAGCTTCTCTACACATCTATTGTAGTAGATGGAGTTCTTAACAGGAAACCACAATATAGTCAATAATCAAGTGTATACACCCTTGAACAGTGTAGGACTGTATACCTTTATGTTAAAGTTCTATTACATTTAAAATCATCAACACAAAGCATCCATGTACTTACAATGCAAAAATGAAAGACAATAACTTTAATGGTCAGTGAGTCCTCTAGTTGTTGTTGTCACCCCTCAGGTTCACTTCCTTTGGCAAATCTCAGGTGACTTCCTGTTCTCCAGCTTCACACTTCCAGCAGATTTCAGCCACTTGTGACCAAACAGGCACCAACTGTCATCCGCCAAAACAATAGAACAACAATAAATGGCTGCAGACCTGATAAGCTGCAAAATCCAACAACGTAGCAGCCCCTTCACTCAAACTGGAGCAAAAACAAAAACCAAGCAAGGTGGTACCGTTTTCCTCCAGATACCGGTCCGTGGAAGTCCGTCCCTGAGTAGCAAGGCAGCACTTTCCCGGGTGGTTCAGAGCGCCATCCGGTTGTTGCCTCTCGTTTCCAGGTCGGAAGCCGGAAGCTACAATGTCCAGGTGAGTCAACTAACAGCAGCCTACCGCCCAATTAGCCACTGGCTTGTTTGTTAGCAGTGGCTACAGCCTGATGACTAAGCTAAACAGCCACTCATTCGTTAGCTAGCAGCAGTCTACAGTCCGTTATCACTGCTAATTAGCCACTCACCTCTTAGCTAGCAGTAGTCTACAGTCCGTTATCATTGCTAATTAGCCACTCACCTCTTAGCTAGCAGTAGTCTACAGTCCGTTATCATTGCTAATTAGCCACTCACCTGTTAGCTAGCAGTAGTCTACAGTCCGTTATCACCGCTAATTAGCCACTCACCTCTTAGCTAGCAACAGTCTACAGTCCGTTATCACTGCTAATTAGCCACTCACTCGTTAGCTAGCAGTAGTCTACAGTCCGTTATCATTGCTAATTAGCCACTCACCTCTTAGCTAGCAGCAGTCTACAGTCCGCTATCACTGCTAATTAGCCACTCACCTGTTAGCTAGCAGTAGTCTACAGTCCGTTATCATTGCTAATTAGCCACTCACCTGTTAGCTAGCAGTAGTCTACATTCCGTTATCATTGCTAATTAGCCACTCACCTGTTAGCTAGCAGTAGTCTGCAGTCCGTTATCACTGCTAATTAGCCACTCACTCGTTAGCTAGCAGTAGTCTGCAGTCTGTTATCACTGCTAATTAGCCATTCGCTTAGCTAATGAGCAGCCTCTTGCAGGTAACAGGGCAGGAATTCTCTAACTCACAGCAGCATACAGCCAGTAGATTCTCCAGCCTATAATATAGCACAAAAGCTCAATAAACACTTTATCTCGTCAACCTCAGTTCCCGCGTTGCCTTCAGGGCCCGTCGCTTCCTGGCTCCATCGAACCTCACAGGTCGCCCAATGGAAGAATAAAACCCATTGTCATCTGATGCCCTTCTCTGCCATCAAAACATTTAGAAATCAGAAATCTTGTATGAAAAGAAAGAAAATAAAATGCATGCAACTCTTTTTAACAGTATCAGTCATGATCTTGACATCTGACCAGCACTAAGCCTGTGTTTTAAACATACTCTCTTTTTTCTTTTTATTTATTTATCACGGACATCAGTTGATTAATGCATATTCCTAACTGTGCTACACCTTCTCCACCTACAGTCCCATCAGCTAGCATCACCACACTGGGGTAGCGTTTGATTATACTCCCACAGATGTGTAGTTCTTGCTGTTTTCCTCATACAGTGGCATCAGCTTGGAGGACTATTATATAAATTATATATATATTATATATATTATACATGCACAGTCGGTGGTATCTGTGTGTCCAGCGCATGCACAGTGTTGTCTAGCATGTGCACTACTTCCCTCGTTGCAAAGTTGCACGTCCAAGGACACAAATACATACATATGATATACTGACTGTGAATGGACCAGAATCCTGGAAGCAGACTACGTAGGTTCAGTTTCAAGGCGTTATCTGTGGTTAAGCAGCTACACTGAGACCACTGAAACGCAGTAGTTTGGTCATTTTAATGCCTGTAATTAATGTCTGCCCTGTTAGCTCAGTATACCCAAAGTTGGTGTTTCTGTCCAGCGAGTGTTTGCTTCACTAACTCTGAGGTTTCATGATGTGTTTCCAGACTGTGAAAGGCAGCAACCTTCGAACTTGGAAGGTCCTGGCTTGAAATGGACGAGATGGCACCGACCACAAGCTGCAGTCTTGGTTTCAAGTGCAAACTAGTAAGTAATGTCACAGTCTGTTTAGTCCAGCGTTATGGACACTGTATGTACATCAGCACAGCACCAGCTGGATGTGTTCAAGCTGTGTGAGTTAAGGGTGAAGCTGGTGACGTGCTGTTGATGTTCTCACATAAAGACGAGTCACAGAAACAGGAAATGACAGTTAATGTAGCTTAAAGTCCTTAAAAAAACCTGTAGCCATAATGAAACAGACTTTAAAGCAGATTTTTAATCATATTTAAGACATAACATCAACCAGCAGAAAGCAGAAAGTGAACATGCAGCTGGATCTTCTCCTCCTGAGAACGTTGAGCAGTTGTTGTGCTGACTCGTCCGTCTTCATAAGTCACCGCGGCCGTCCGACCAGTCATGCGTGTGCACTCCAAACACAGCGCTGACCTTTACTTTCCCACCACAAATACTGCTCCCCTTCATTATGTAATGAAGACCGCGGCTAAGGAGTCACAAGCAAAACAAAACAACAAATCCCAGCATGCCATGTGAAAACAGAATGTGGTGAGAGAGCAGGACAGAAAATAAAACAACAGTGAGCGTGTCGTAGGCAGCAGCTCATGTGGAACCACATGCAGCCAAGCCGGCCACGCATGGACCAGCTCGCAGCTCTCTGCACAACATAAATTAACTGAAAAACGTGGAAGAACAAACAGAGGCAGACAAACGAACAGCGTGATAACATAGCCTGTGTTTAGAAAGAGCTTCTCTGCTGTACGCTGAGCTGCCGAGCTGCTCTTCAGCAATGAGGCCGGCCCGCTGGGTTTGGGTTCGGGTTAGTGCAGGTAGAGGACAGCCAGTCAGATGTTCAGGTCACTGGGAAGCCGTTTACTAAGTCAGCCTGCCCAGAGGCCCAGAGGCCCAGAGGCCCAGAGGTCAGGAGCAAAGGGCAGCAAAGTGCTGGTCGGACAGAACCGACCGTTTTTACGACTTCCTCTGACTGCGTTTCACTCTTTTATGTATTCTTGTTTCTCTATCAGGACATTTTCCAACTAGATTTGCTCTAAATGGTGGAAGGAATTAAAATATTTACTCTGTCCTGTCAGAGTCAGCCCGACTATAAATAATAATAATAATAATAATAATAATAATAATAATATTTTAATTATAATTATAATAATGATCTGTGCAAAATCGGCAAAAATCTGATGGCAGTGATGCCAGAAAATATGCATTAAAACAATGGGTTAGAAATATAGAAACAGTAAAGATCTGTAAATAAAGTTTCTTGTTTTGCTGCTGATTTGAATTGAGACGAACAGAAAGCAGTTGTTTTACAGTCACAGGTTGTAGAAGACCAGATCCTCAGCGGTGATGCTTGGATGTGGACTTGATGCACAGCTTTGCTCTGGTTTCTGTTGGTTGTCAGCATTTATGTTTATCTGTGATTTTACTGGATCTTATGTGTAATTTACCAAAGAAATGGAAAGAAGTTTATAAAATATGTTTTAGGAAATATTCTTCAATCCTTAATATCCAGAATATTAGTTTCAAAAAGCAGCAAACATCTGATTAAACCAGGTTTTTGTGGGTTTTTTTTTTTTTTGCTGATTCAAAAACAGGAGAAACTTGTAACTCAAGAGCTGTAAATGAATGAATTAGCATTTAATAAAGATAACGAGTGTTGGTGTGGAGTTAATTAACAGTTTTGACCTGCGTACTGATGGTCAACATGTAAATTCACATGTTTTCCCTGTGATCTTACTCGTTATCTATAATTATTAATTTATCTATATAATTAGGGAAACAGTAACTTGTTTTTAAAATATTCAAAGTAAAGCTGCTGCAGTCTGCTGGCCACGTCGTCCTGTGACTCAAACACAAAGACCTGAGCTTTGTTTAGGTCCAGAGCTGCTGCACTGAGTCCTGAATCTACCAAAGATCAGGTTCATCCATAAAACTGAACCTAAAAACGCTGACGTTGTTTAAATTATGCATCAAGCTAGAAATGATGACGCTGAGGTGAATATCAGTCAGACACTCGTGCTCACTGGGAGAAGACCCAACCACAGAAACACTGACCGGGGTTCTAGTGCTGAAATGGCAGAAGAGCTGCTCAGAGGAACGTCCGGCTGCTTGACGAGCACCATGTTTGAATGCTGACTCTCAGTGGGACGGACACACAGCAGCCGTCGGCCTCAGACTGTCTGACGTTCTTTTTGGCTGTGGAGTAATCTCTGCCTCTCTCTGTCTGTCGCTCTCCTCACATGCTCCTCTTCTGCTGTCAGAGATGAGTAACTCTATCTCTGCTGTCTTTGTGACCAGATGTTCAACTCTGTATAACCCATGGCCGGATAATCCAGGCAGATCGCAGCCTGAGTCCCACCTCGGCTCTCGCTGACACCGCTGACGCTATCACCTTCACATGCAGATCGCTTGCACAGAAAGTTCCTGAACTTTCATGTGAGCCGAGCTTATTTTGTCTGGAAACTCCAGGTCCAAGAAAACACAGAAGTAAAGACGAGTCATGAATGAAGTGAGAGCTGGTTCTGATGGTGTGTTAGTGGAGCTGATCTGAGATCTAATGAGGAGGTCGAGACTCGTTGCTGCCTCGTGTTGAAGAGTCATCTGAGGTGGTCTGACTGGGATGCCTCATGGGTGCCTTCTCAGGAGGTTTTCTGAGCAAACCCAACTGCCAGGAGACCCCAGGGCAGACCCAGAACTTGCTGGAGGGATTATTATCTCATGTGGCCTGGGGAGGAACTGGAAAGCGTCTCTGGGGAGAGGGATGTCTGGGATGCCCTGTATGCCTGCTGCCAAGCCAGATTCCTGATAAGTGGAATAACGTGGATGGATGGGTCTTGATGAGTACGCAGCCTCGTGCTGGTACCACAGCGCTGATGTGTTGGGACATGGACTCGGACCTCTGGTGGTGTTGTGTGGTTCTTGGCATCAGGCTGTTTGCAGTGCTTCCCTTGTTTCCTGTGGGTTACAGGAGGGGACCTCTGTGGGTCGGCCTTGTTCCACAGCGTCTCACAGATGTTTGGTCATACTGGTATCTGGGAAGTCTGGAGGCTGGGACAGCTGCTCGGGCTCTTGGTCGTGCTCCTCGAGCTCTTCCTGAGCTGTTGCCATGGAGGGTGCAGGTTGTCTGGGGGGTGGTACAACAACACACCGTTTGAACAACAAACATGTTGGACTTGTTGTTTTAATTAGAACAGATCGCACAGAAGTAGAGAGAGTTTATTCCAGAAACACCAGCGTGCTGGATGGAAACACTTTGGCCGTTAGACTCTACGTCACGGAGCAGAGTTCCTGATTAATGAGGATGGACTCCCTGGAGTCTGGACACCAGTGGAGGTGGAGCAGAGCCGGTGGATGGCTGATGGAGGCTGGACTGACAGCTCTGATGAGGTGGAGATGTGGAGGAGGAGGAGGGATCATTAGTGTAGAAGGAAGCGTGACAGAAGTGCAGTGAAGGTAAAGAACGCATTGGACGAGTGTAGTGACGCTGACAGCGTGAGAAAAGTATGTGTGGAAGAGAAAAGAGGAATTATTGTAGAATAGAACAGAACTTTATGGATCCCTTTGGTGGGAAGCTGAGGGAAACTGCTGATGGACAGGATGTGAGTGAAAAATGATTCAGTTATTGTGAAGATGTCCTTGTTTTGTTAGATGATGGAAACAACCAGAAAGATCACAGAACAAACATTTTAATTTACATGTTAGCCCTAAAAACATGTCCACACTCAGTGTTTTTCATAATGATGATTTGTTCTTTTACAACATTGGACACGACATTTACTCTGTTTTTTACTGTATTTAACCTCCGATTACTTTCAGTTTACTGACATGTTTTATCCTTGGGTTCAGTCTGAGCCCAGCAGTTTAAACCTCCAGAAAATATCACAGTCAGAATGGTTAGCCACGTTTATGTGTAAGCAGGCCTTTAAATAAAACTGAACCCATGATGTCAGTGTTTAGACATGTTAAACACTGAATAGAGTCAAACTGACCCTGAGGATAACAGGAGGGTTAAAACTGCATAAAATACTGTTTCACAGACATCAGATCTTATTTTATCATATTAAGACTTGAAGATAGTAAATATTTTTACTGACTAGTATTTGACAGATTGTACTGGATTACAGATGACATTTATTAAAATCACAAATCAGTATTAACTTACATGTAGACTGTAAAAACTAAAAGGATTTTCACAAACAGTGATTTGTGCTTCTGTGTGTACCTGAACAGGTATTTGCAGTTATTTTCACCAGTAATGACAGTATTCAGTGTGTTTTTATGGCAGGTCGTCTGTTTTGTTTGTTGTTTTAACATAATTGTTTTAGTCTTATTGGGAACGCTAACGGTGAGGATTAAG
>NW_007579566.1:72552-87879 GCF_000690725.1 Stegastes partitus | reverse complement strand
GGAACACTAACGATGTTGTACTGGTGATCCTAGAAGGAGGTGAACCTACTGGCTGTATGTCTGCTGGTATTTATTAGAACATCCTGACCTGTAGGTTGTTCCTCTGCTGCTGCATGTTTACTTTCCCAGAAAGAAAGAGGACTCAGGCAGTAACTGTGTCCACCGACCATACTCTACCTCAGAGGTTTCAGTAAGTGGATGAAGAATAGTTTCAGCCCGTGGGTTTGCACATCGTGTTCATGCTGTGTGGATGGATGTGCTGTACATGTGCACACCAGGAGCTCTCCCTCTGGTGGTGATGTAACCCCTGAGAGGTTCACAGACCGGTTCCCCTTCCTCTCATATCCGGGTGTCAGCCCGGAGGCCAGTGGCCCAGTCAGGCCAGGTGAACCTCAGAACTCCATCACAGAACACCAGAGGAGGTCATCTGTCGGTGCAGTCCAGTGGGATGGACGTTTAGTTGTTGTTCTGTGTGTGTGTGAGGGAGCAGCAGATCCCAGTGACAGCGAAATGACTGTCAGGTGTTTGCATACGTCTCATCGGTTTGAGACAGACTGAGGAAGCATCCAGCAGTGCATGTGTGTCTCTCCCTAATGATTATTGTGACAAATGATCAGCCATAAACAAACAACAAGCAACCCACCTGCCTGTGCACACAAACAAACAAACAAACAAACAAACAGGGGCGGCAGACAAACAGGCCGTCAGGCTGAGTGAAGGCCGAGTTAAGATGATCAATCACAGCTCGACGGCCGGTTTGGTTAGTCGTGATCAGCAGCGTGTCTCTGCTGTGTATCGGTGCTTCACGCATGCCTGCACACCGAGTTGAGCTCACGAGTGTGTGAACACATGTTTTTGACTTGAGTCTGTGTGTGTGTGTGTGTGTGTGTGTGTGTGTGTGTGTGTTGTTGCCAGCCTGCCGACACGAGTGTGTGTTTGTGAGAGAGCGAGTGTGTGGGATGTAACCCAAGCCAGAGCGGCACAACACAGCAGCCTGTTCAAAGGCCTGTTTGTATTATTACAGCTTGTCCAGCTGCTCAGGACAGACAAACAAGGCTCAGAGCTCTGAGCTACAAAACACAGACCTCCCACCCCATTGCAGAAACCCCTGTGGTCCGGCCCAGCCCAGCATTGTGGCCCAGAAATGGACAAACAAACGCCTACAAATAGACAAACTGCCAGGCATGAGGGGAAGTTTTGTCAAACGTGATAAAGAATGAATGCAAAATCAAATCCTCGTCATCTGCCGTGTGTTTTCTTGGCTTGTTGTGCTTTCAGTGAAAAAATCTGCCACGTGGGACGTTTCCACTGAACTTCTGCTAAATCCGGCTCGCTGTTTCACAATCTGCCTCCGCTGCTCAGTCTGCTCCAGTTGAATGAATAAAGGAGTTTCCACGATGCAGAGCTTTGTTTCCAAATTGATGGTGTTTGTTTATCTGAGCAGATATGGTATACTTATGTCAACATTTGGATAGCGTGGCCAGTAGCCCCCTCCCCGCCCCGGTCTCGCCCCGTGAACACTATGGAAAGTGCCTATACATTTCTACAGCGCAGTGTAATGCGTAACGTTACCTCCTGTCAAAATATTGAGTCTCCATTCCACATTTGCTTTTTAAATCTCACACACCACTCTGAGCAATCACCCTAAAAACAAAATATTGCTCTATATACACAGCGATCGACTCAGAAACCTGATGAAAATTAATGCCTGTGTTTTTAGTGCAGCCTTTTTGCCGGCAATATTTCTTGGCTGTGTGTACTCAGCGTGCACTCTGCTGCCCTCTGAACAGCTCTCTTCTCTGGAGATCTCCCCAAATGGATCTGATCGTGGCGATTAAGATCAGAGTAAGCCAACACTCTGGCTCCCTCACACCTCCTCTACTCCCCTGTCCTCTCCCGTTCACCTCACCCCATGCCCGGGCTTCCTCCCCTGCACCCTCTGTCCTTGTCAGTCGTCCTCCATCCTCATCCATCCTCCTCCTCCTCCTCCTCCTCCTCCTCCTCTCTCCTCGTGCTCCTGCTCCCTCTCTGACTCAGGGTCCCTGTGTGCCTGTATGTAACATCAGTAAAGCTGTCAGGCAGCCAGGCCAAGGTAAACAGCCCAGCGCTGGGTTCAGGGGTGATGGGGGCCGAGATGTTTTTCCTCAGGAACCCAGGGACCCCTGGAGGCTTCTGGCTGGGGCCAGGGAGGGGCCAAGGGGGGAAGACGATCCCCTCAGTTGCCCCCCACAAGAACACACACTGGCCAGTCTCTCTTTTTTTTTTTCTCCTCTCGATCTCCATCTTCTGTCTTTTGTCTCTTTCCTCCTCGTCACTCTCTCTTTGTGGTTCTTTCCTTCTGCGTCTGTCTGCATCTGTGTACCACAGCTCTTCAACAGCATCTCCTTCACACATATACAGTCATTCATCAGCTCTCCTGCACACTCCTACGCTCACACTTTCTTGCCTAACTCGTGGCACGAATGAGACGCACACACATGCCTTTAAATACGTCCCATATATACAATCCGCAGAATATGAGAGATGCTGAAATCATAAATATTATTTTATTTCTAAATGCATGCCTGTCGTGGTGAAATGACATTTTTAGAGGTAGTCTTGGAATGAGGTTTTGGCTTGATGTGCTTCTGAAAGTACTCGGCAAATCCATTATGTCACTTGAAGGGGAAAGAAAGAAAAAGATGGAAGAAGAGAAGGAGAAGGAGCACAGGCGTCTGGAGAGGAGAAGAGGAGATTGGAAGTGAAAGAAAAACGTATAGAGAGGATAGAGGGAGCTAAAGGGTGAAAAAGGGAAGGCTAGAAGGAGATAGGTGTGTAGTGATATCCCTCACCCTGGCCTGACCCATATCAGCCCCAGTGAGCTGCTCCCTCTGAGGGAGGCAGATGGCCCGGAGAAGGAGAGCAAGATGGGGAACATCCAGAGGTTGCAAATCAGAGGCAGCACTAAAAGCACAGCAACTGGGAACAAGGGAGACAGAAAGCTGGGAGAGAGAAGACAGAGCATGCTGGGAGTTAAAGACGAGTGGAAGAAGAGACGAAAAAAATCAGGCTGAAAAAGAAAGTTTGAAGAGGAAAGCGAGGAAGTTAGAGGAGAAGTGCAACAGGCGGAGAGAGGAATTGTTGAATGAAGACGGGAGCCGGTCAAGCCAAGAAAAGCATGTAGAATTGAATTAGGGGAGGGAGCCACCGAGCAGACCAAGAGCAGAGCAAAGCAGGGGTGCAAGGAGGAAGAGGAGGACCATTACCCTTCGTACATCAGCCGTTACATCCCCTGGTGCCTGTCGGGGGGTGAAAAAAAAAAAAGAGAAGGAGAGGAAACGAGGATTAGGATAATTGGAGAGGAGTAAGGAAGGGAGAGCACATTCAGCGGAAAGAGAGGTTAAGACCAGACTTTATCCGCAAATACTGTTTGTTTTAAACTTCTTGAGCAGCAGGTGGGTGGCATCAGGAGCCGGTTTCTAAGAGACGTGTAGCTGCCCAGAGTCTGCTGAACAACCTGGAGATTACACATATTTATATGACAGGTTGCCCAGATTCTCCAATGGTTGCCTCGAGTAACGTTTACCTTCCAATCAGTGTCGCAGGGTTTAGGAAGTCCTTGTAGAGGCCACTTTTTGTGATTAATAGTCCACACCAGAGTTTTATCTCCTAAACGGTTTGATTTATCTGCTCCTTGACTCTTTAAAAATGATTTTGGCGCGGCTCAGATTACAGTTCAGCCCAGTATTTTTCTTGGTCGGACACGACGGGAAGCAACAACTCCTTCACCACGTGTTAAAAGGGAGTCTGACATAGAAAGTCACTTAGACTGGAATTTCCTGATATCACATGAGGCAAAAGGATGAAGGAGTGGGAGAGCGCTTCAGCCCCAGAGCCCAGTAATTATACACTTTAATCAATGTCCAGCACACACTCCTATCTAACCAGCAGTCTGACAGTCTTGCGTACGGACATGAGTTTCTGGCCCTCCGGTCACCGGGCTCGGCAGCTTTACCAAAGCTCTGCAAAGCCTCACATCTGCAGCTTCGCCTTCAGTACCTGCAACTGGAGCTCTCTTCCTCCTCCTCTTCCGCTTCTCGTCTTTGCCGCTTCCTCTTCCTGTTTCCCAGCAGTCTTCCTGTTGCTGCTCCCCATCAATCCGGCGCCGCTACAATGGCCCGTGACAGCGCTCTGACAGGCCCGTGACAAGCCCGCCACCCGGACAGCCTGTCTCAGCCAGCCAGCCCGCAATATGGGAGAAGACAAACAGACATGAGCACGAACAACTCCCTTCCCTCCTCCCCAAACCTGGTTGGCGCCTGGCTGTGTGGCCTGCCTGCTGCCTCTACCCATGCTGCCTCTCTCCGTCAGGGGCAGCCACTGTCGGCCTGGATCTATTGGGCCGGCAGTGCCGCTCTGTGGGTCGGTCCGTATCGCCACAGCTGCTGGATAGATGCCATACAAATCTGCAGAGATACTCATAATGAAACCTAGTGACTCTGATGAGGCCAGCTTTTCCTGTAGTGACAGACATTGTGGTTTGAGTACAGTTCCTTAAAGGACAATGTGTTCATTTATTTACTTACTGAACCTTGAAGGACGTCCTGTGAGATCAAAATCTTGTTTTCAAGGGAGACCTAGCCAAGGAGGCACACCACTATACAGCTACAAAGATGATAGACACCACTGACACAGGGCAGAAGTACAGCTCATCACAACAACCAGGACATTCAGAGACACAATGAGTCTTCTGTCAGAACTTTGAGCTCTCACAGGGAGACAAAGTCTTTCAGCTGTAGGGTTCTCCTGAAGGTTCCTCCAAGACCAGGGAGCAGAACAAGAGAAAGCTGCTCTAATCTATTAGATTAGATTAGATTAGATTCAGCTTTATTGTCATTGAACAGAGAACAAGCACCAAGACAGTGACACACAGTTTAGCATCTAACCAGAAGTGCAATTTACATTTTAATACATTACGATGTGAGTCGATGCAGCTTGACTGTGTTTGTGTTCTGTATCAGGTCCGAATGTTTGGCATCAGTCTCCAGATGCTGAACGGCCCACGGTGCAGGCTGTGCTAGCTGCTGCTGGAGGCTGCAGTACTGAACATCACACGACCAAAAAATACTTTGAAAGTAGTTAAACTGGGGCGTTCTCACAATAAGTTCCCAGGCCTGGGATAAAGTATTTTTCTATTCTATTCTATTCTATTCTATTCTATTCTATTCTATTCTATTCTATTCTATTCTATTGTCGGATGAGTCCGAGATGGAAGTGTTTTTGGGTTTCTTGCGATGTGGAGTGCTCCTACATGCGCTGTTCTGCTCATAGAACACAGCATATGCTGATGCGCTCCACATTTCACAAGCAGACCTCGTTTTTATGTGTAAACACTGCAGTCCACTGAAGTTCTGAGCGCTGCGCTCCACCCCTGTGGTTATCACAGCAGCTGCCTGCGCCGCTTACAGTGACACCAGAGCAGCTTAATGAGCATCATGCATTCGCACAAATGCAACCACCTCAAATTTCAACTCGCCAAAGATGGCAAATGCAACCCGAAGGCCTGCAGCCTGGAGCCGGTAAACACCTGACAGAACGGAAAAGATGTATAGAAATGAAAAGGGGTCCTAACTGAGCTGGTTGGCAGCACAGTGAGTAGAGCGCTGGGCTCGTTCTTTGTGCCGCTGGACTGCTGTGTGTCGGATCCTCTCACCGCACTTATAAAGTTAGTTTTTTATTTTGACCGTTTCGTTTTGCTGTCTGTCGGTGATACAGACACGGACATAGACTTTATTAATGACTGATGTTTACGTTTTTTGGCGAATTCTTCTTCTTGTAGTGTCTTTATCTTCACACACAGACGGGTCTGGTCGGGAGGAATCTGCAAACAGAGCATCTGGAGCGTAAATACAGCGAACATGGCCAGTTAGCCTGGATCGCCAGGTAAACTGGGACACCGGCGCTGTCGGCCACGCTTTGCTGTTGTTGTGAGCAAACACGTTAAGCGAGCGTTACTCTCATCACAGTGGGAGTCTCGGCGGCTATATTTAGTATCAGAGCTCCAGTCAGCCGATTCATAACGTTACAACCGGACATCGACCCTCCACAGTGGATACAGATCCATCCAGAGGCCCGCCGGTCGATGTATTCATATCGGTAAAGGTAAAATCGATTTCTGGTTCATATCGGTGAATCTTTACACTCCCAGTATGTATGGACTGGTTCAGTGTAAACAGAGTGAACGGTGTGCTGTTGCTCAGTGAAATTACACAAATAATCAGGATATTCAGCCAGTATTGTTTTGTACATAAAAATAAACCAGTGCTGATTATCCTTCAGGCATAATGAAGACCAAGAACACAAGTTATAGGTCCACGGTGATGTGGACGATGAGCTGGATATAAACTGTAGAGATCTGTGAGACAGTCGAGGCAGAGACGAGTGGGGCAGCGGCTTGCATATAAATGACGTCCCCGTCGTCTGGAGCGCTTGAGGACGTGGCCTGTACCAGTGCTGGTGTGCAGAAATGTCAGATATGGTAACTGTCTTGTGGAAATGCTGACATCAGGCTGACTCACATGGCTTTCCTCTTCACATTCTGCTATCGACGTGTTGCTGTTTTCATCATCGCATCACTATGGAAAACAACAACAACAACAACACCAACAACCTCCGGGAAGCAGCTCACCACACTGACAAATCCACGTTTTGCCAGAGATATGAATCATGCAGTGAGACAGCTCTGCTAGTTTTTTTGTGGTGAATTAGCCAATTTAATGACAGTGTTTACCTCCCTGTGCCACTAAAACAATTCCCTTAGTTACTGCTTTGCAGGAACACTGTCTCTGCATCCTTTGCTTTGCCTTGTATGATTCACAGCGGCTGGAAGAAGAACGAATAATGATAATGAGGTGCACTGTGTTCTGCAGAATGGTCTGACCATCAAACACTCTGCTGACATTAGCATGTAGCTCAGACTACCACAGTGCCTAAGAACAGCCGCACACGAGCCAATAGATGAGCCGGAGACTCCCAGTCAGGTGATGCAGTGCATTTAAATGTCAGCTTTCAAACTGCAGCAAGCTACGTATGTTAGCTAAGTGACAAGTGCTTATTAGGCCTGTTCTCTTCTCTTCTAGAGCTGAATGATGTTTAAATGTGCCTCCATCATCTCCAGCTGGGTTTTTTCGCAGGTCATGCTCGGAGGGTTTTTAACTCTTTTGCCAAACCATGAGCCGGTCGTAAAGCTGTCGTACGACACAGTTCATCAGCCTTAAATCTGATTTTATGGTTTGTTACTAAACTGAAGTAATTGCATTAGAAAACAATACACAGCATTTTAACATAGTGGATTGACACAAAATCCAATTTGTGTTGGAGGAACATCATGTTCCCACAATTTGTGTCCGCTCACCATGTAATCATCATTTTTGAGCCTTCTCTCTGAGGACTCGAATTTTATGGAAATTCTTTGGCAAATTAGGCTGCGTTTATCAAATCATCAGCCTTACAGACACTGTGGTGACCTCAGTGATCCACACGGTAACAACAGACCTGGAAGGCTCTGAACAGTTCCAGCCTCTTTCTCTACGTTCTGCCGTTTCCAGACTGTTCGTCAAAGTGACACCAAAACATAAACCAGACGTAAACCATCATTTTTTATGGCTGCAATATGGCCAATGAGCAGGAAAATGTGAAGCACGGCGAGCTTCCACGCTTTGGTCACTCGGTTCCGCTGAGCAACCGTCAGCTCTGTTTCTCGGTATGAGCGCACAGCATTAGAGGAAATGACACCACCATCACACTCTAATGCCAAATACATAAAGCCTGAAATCCAGTATTCAAAGTACAATTATGTCTTGGTGGCACTTTCTGCGATATAGCTCCTGCTTTAGCGCTCTGTCTGACTCTACTTTTGCTGCCTCTCTGTCTCTCTCTCTCACACACACTCCCCCACTCTTGATCTACTTAGATCTGCAGCATCTAACTGCCACTTAACCTCACTTTCTCTACTTACCCATCTGCTCGCCCCTTCAGCTTCCAATCCATCATCCAGCCGCGCCTCTCGCCCTATGAAATGACTCTACTAGTCATGAACAACATTAACCTCCCCCCCATCCAAATGCACCCACAGACACACACACGTATGTGCACACATGTGATCAGATGCCCCTTTACCTCTACTTAGAGTGCAATCTCCAGCTACTTCACCCCAGCATCAGCCTCTCACTGTGGAGGCTGTTGTTTCTCTGCTCTGCTTTCCCTTCTTTATGTGTGACATTTCTCCTGCCTAAGGGGCCTCAGAGTGCCCTTATCATCTTTGGCCTTTTCATTTGGCTCGCCTTTGAACCGAGCTTTTCTCTGAACTCTCTTGCAATCACACATAGACGCACACCTTCACGCACAGATGCAGCCGCGAATGTAAAAACAGCCTCCATTTAGGATACGTCGCTGCTGATTGGGTTTCAGCGTCCTCACCGCCAAGAACACACACAGTCCTGAAATGAAACGCAGCAACGCCTTTATCATTATTCTAGATGTTTTTTATGAACTGATTCAGTTTAATAACAGGAAACAGAGAAAATAGAAATATAATGAAAGGCCGGGCGAGCTCTGGTGCCAGTCGGATCAATGCGGATGGGGATACGTGTTACAGTCAACATGTGTGTGGTGTTTGGAGAGCAGCTTTGTACTGAGCGTGTGTACAGTCTGCCCTTCATAAGATCTATATTATGTTTTGTCTACCTGTGTGTACGAATGGTTACGCTTAACCACTAAAAGCTGAGCAAGTCAAACATGAGCTGATATGAAAAGAGGAGGTAAATGTAAACCTCCTGATGCACTCGCTGCAGTGCTTTATCCGCGTTACAAGGAGGAAATGTGCTTGTGTGCACATCGACTCTCTGTTACTGTTACTGAGCGTTCAGACATGCAGCCCTCGCTCCAAGTCCGACCTTCTTGCATTGTTTTTCCTTGCAGATGTAAATGTCCCCAGAAGTAACCCTCTCCTGTAGCAAAACAACAGAATATTTAGGCACAGAATATTCCTAATCCCTCTCATGTCACAGCGTGTCTCTCTTTCTGTACTCTGCCTCTCCAGTGAAGTGGCTACTCGCCGGCTATGCTGCTGCTGACTCTGTAACTGATGTTGTGGCTCCTCAGGGCTCTTATGCACTGAAGAATCATATGGGCCTATATTGTGTGCAATTGCACGGGCACTTTCCGTCAATAACTCGCACAGAAAAGGCGTCCATCTTTGAAAGCTGGGTGTCTTCGTACTCCGGCACTCCACTTGTGGGAAAAGAGAATTATTACACAGTCTCAAGATAAATTATTGTTTTTAGCTTCATAAGCTGTAACACCTTTTGTTTTTATTGCACCTTTAAAAAGCCGCATGTCAGTTTAAAGAACTCACAAGCCGGCGGTGGGTCGATTTCAAAGCACATGCACGCAAAGGTTTGAGCCACTTTAGATTCTTATCTGCGCCATCAGCGATGCCTGATTAGTCCCACATTCATTCTGCAGTCACACAGAGATGCTATCTGGAGATACTAGAAAAGCGATGAGGCCGGCAGATGGTGCGCCCTCCACAGCCCCCTGGTCCCAGCACCACCGAGTCCATCTGAGATCACATGAAGAGGCAGGAGATGCAGGCTGAATCCACA
Source organism: Stegastes partitus (assembly GCF_000690725.1). Lineage (NCBI taxonomy): Eukaryota > Metazoa > Chordata > Actinopteri > Pomacentridae > Stegastes > Stegastes partitus. Next base: position 78,235 of record NW_007579566.1, on the reverse strand, counting down.
GGAGGACCAGGTGGAAAGTTCAAGATGTTTTGGAACAACCTACCTGCCAAGAACCTTGAAAAGCTGCACACTAGTGTACCTAGGAGGACTGGTGAAGGAAACGGGCCAATTGGTTTGAATTACGATCGTGATAAATAAAAACTATTTACGACGTTATTTTTGAAAGCAACCTCACTTTACTTTAAATGTTTTTTAAAAAATTGCTCAGGATGTTCATTTGAAGCCGCACAAATCACAGCCGTAAACCCAGATGTTGGTAGAAAACACTGATTCAAGTGTGGACTCACAGATTCCCTAAAATGCAGGGAAATGAGGAGAACACAGTCCTGGTGCAGCCCTCAGAGTCCAAGAAGCCAAAGTGGCCCATGTGATGAACGCTGTCACCTGACAGACGCTCCTGTGCGTGCACGTGCCTTCCTGCGGGTATCGTGTGCACAGTGCGCATGCTCGTGGTCGTCTGCAGGGCTCCCCGTGTCGCTGTCTTGTCCAGTCTGCTTCTCAGATCAACGCTGGTGGCTGAGTGGGAGCCGCACAGAGCAGGAGAAGGTTTAGGTGTTGGGGGGACCCTGGGGCGGGAGGAGGCGAGGAGAGATGGTAAAGATAGAAATGGACGGCACGGACACAATGTCTAATGGCAGCTCCAGCTGAGAAAACAGAAATACCCGAGGAACACTAAAACCTGAGGGGTGAAAAGTATGCCGGTCTGGCGAGAGGTCAGATTCCCCACCATATCTAATTCAATTTTACAAACTGTAAGAAAACACGCTGCTGCTGCTCTCCAGGCACGGCGGGAAATGCGCTGCAAATTTTTTACACTTTATAATCAAACTGTTTTCTTCTCCCAAGTCCTCGGAGCAGCGAGTGAGATGATGCAACTCTGTAGTTGTTGCTTGTTATGCAAATGACAAAAGAACGCTGTGAGTGTCTGGCCGGTGTTTTTAAAAGATTCCAGGTTTAGGAAGCGTCTCAAGCCAGCGCTGTTGTTCAGACTGTAGGAAAAAAAGCTGAAGCACCAATTTAAAGGACGGTTTGTTTCTGAATGTGATGTTGTTTTACACTTTAAAAAATCATGCTTGAGCTCAGCAGAAGAAATGAACAGTTTGCATCAGTCTCTAATGAAATGATGTCCAGTTTGTGGTTAGAGGATCAGTTCTCCTCGACAGTCCCGTGTGTTTTTAATTAACCATCTAAACTCTTGACACGTGTTCAGATAAAGGAGGACACAGAAAAATGTAAATATCAAGCCAGTTTTTATTAAGTTACCTCAACCTGAGTTTAGTTTTAAATCGACTAACGGAGATATCTGAGTTTAAATTACTCAGTATTCAGTAGAAGCCGCTACCACCAACATCATGTCAGAATAACAATAATAATAATAGTAATAATGAGGGTTTATATCCAGGGCAGCACATGTGATGCTGTTCATGCTGTAAACATGATGTGGAGGCAGTAGGTCCCTTAAATTACTTCATTTCAACACAGAGCTGCTACAAGCTTACATTTAAACATATTCCCTTGTTGGGCTTTTATTTAATTCACTTTATACATTTTAAGCAGAAAACTGGAGAAAGGATGCCGGTTTCATTCATGTCTGTCAACTTCATTAATTTTAAATTAAATAATGCAGAAATGTGTTTACACACAATATTAAATTTAAGCAATTACAGAAATATTATATTATATCACTCAACCATCACAATAATTAGTATCTTAATCAGCAAGTCAGATTTTATTTTCTGTAATTATTATTTTTAATCTTGCATCCATGCATTTAGGTGGAATAGGTCCCTTCTGTATTTTTTACAGTGTGTTCTTGCCTGTTGTCCAATTTAGATGCTTTTGGGTGTTTTTCCTTTAAAGGCAGCTCCTCCACAACATTAACTTTATTCTATATTCAGCGGCTAATATGAGGCCTGATGTTGGGCCGGGGGGACGCGTCCTGGCCGCGGTGCTGGAGTCCATGTGGTCCTGCTTGAAGAGGCCACAGGAGGCTGCAGGCTGCTCAGAGCCGGTGGTCCAGTCCGGCCTGGTAAAGACATTAGTGCAGCATTCTGGGAGGACGGGGAGTCCCATAGACAGCGCTCACTTCTCTAAATAAACATTAGTCTTAAAAAGTTTGGCCCCACGACCTCAGCCTGATCGCATTTCACTCTGGATAGTAAAGCTCCGTTTTATCGCGAGGTTTCTCCTGCTTTTGGAAAACACACTTTCACGCTGAAAAGATTCGATGTCAGCTCAAACCAGGGTTCATTTTCAGCCCGTGGAGGAGGTTCGGTGTCGCTGCTGGTCCTCCTGAGCGGGCTGTAGTTTGACTTCACTGATTTCCATCCATGCGTTCCTGTGAAACCATCAGGCTGGTGGCAAATAAAGAAGCAGATACAGTGGAAGTGATGCAGCTTCAGTCCTCACACTTTAATTAGCTTTTACTAATTAGACTAATTAGGTTGTTAATTAGAAGCGGTGTATATGTGTAGTTTTTATTGCTCTGAGTTTTAAACGACTTGTGGCAGGAATGTAAACAAAAGGTCCAAAGGTTTGCTGAGGAGGTTCGGTTCTGCCAGCGCGCAGCCTCAGTACCTGAACCCAGAAGGACGTGTCTCTGTTTGACCTGCTGGGAGGAGATTAAACCGTTTTTCTGCCTCGTGCAGTGAGAAGCCTGCACAGGAGGAGAAATCATCCCTAATCGATAATTACGGGCTTTAATGACCGGGTCGGACCGCTGCGGATCCTCGCTGTGAGTCAGTCACAGGTCAGGCGGAACCAGGACCCGAACCCGCAGGACGCCGCCGGCAGCTGCGCCTCTCCGTCGGAGCAAAGCGGCCCACAGAGGAGCCGGACCGAGGAGGCCGATTCAGGAGAGCCCTGTGTGCCCAACGTGAGGCTCGAGGACCACCGGGGGGCGTTGTGGGAGCCCAGCAGGCCTCCTTCAGAACAGATCAGATAATAGCAGCGCGTGAACATGTGATGTCTGAGATGTTGGCCTTTAAAAGCTGAACGCAGGAGCGCGTAGACCGTCTAAAGTCACTGAAGATGTGTTCCTCCCAGCTTAGGAGATAAACGGTTGCAGGATTTATTTTTAGTTATTTTTTTAAAGAAGAAATGTAATTAACTAATTAAAGTAAAGCATCTAACGTGGTTCTGATGGGCTGTGTTGACATATTAATGCTGGTTTTTGCATCGACTTAATATTGTGTCTAATTTAAATGAGAGTTTCTCACTGATTGGTTTGAAGCTAAATGTGAGCAGAGGTAACTTATAGCTGTTCGTTTGTTTTTCATCCTGACTTCAGGATTTCAGGTCCTCTCCTTTATCTGAAGACATCTGGACAGCTATAGACAGTTAGGACGGTAGTTAAAAACCCATTTAATTACAGAGGTGAAGCTAATTCAGTGACTTGCTGCAGTTTGTTGGGGGAACATAATTTCATTAGAAGTTGCCATAACTCATAAAAAATAAAATAAATAAAAATGCATTCAGATGCTCCTGATGTGCTGCTGAGACACACATTATTATTATTATTATTATTATTATTTTAGATTGAGGGACAAGGTGACCCCACAGAGCAGCCTGCATCTGACTTCCCCTGATTGCATCACAAAAACTATCCTACTATTTTATATTTTTTATTTTATTTATTTATTTATTATTTTTACCAAAATGCTTCCTGAGAAACCCAGAGCTGGACATTGTGTCATTTTGGCAGGTGAGCAGCCTGAAGCCTCGTCTCTACACTAACAAATAAAATACTGTCTATATTTTCTTGGACTTCCTCTGGATGTGTTCTGGACGTTTTGGGCCGATTCATTGTTTCTGATTGTCGTTAATGGACCGTTAGGCCTGTGCGTCATGCAGCAGATTGTCTTTATCGCTTAATTTGTGAGTTCGTGCGTAATTTGGCGTCAGATCAGATGACCTGACTCACCTGCAGACACCCTGAGTGACCTGTGTGAGCGCGCATGCAGGTGTAGCTGCACCTATGTGTCAGTCAGAGCGCGCTGTGGTGCCAAAAGTCAGTAAAGTCAGGTGTGCCAAATTACGCAGAGCGCCTCTAAAGCCATATTTTAACTACATGGTTCTAAAAAGGAGGGAAGAAAATTAAGATAGGAGAACTGAAAAGGTGTTTGTCCATCTACATTATTTCTTTAATGCCGTAAAGCGACACCAGGCAGACTTTACGGTAAACACACACCCCCGGTCTGCTTCAGCAGGCCTGACGGCGCAGCAGCATCACCTGCTATCATGTTCCGGTGATCCCTGCAGCCCAATATGTGCAGTCATTAATAGCACACTCCTACAGTGTGCGTGCACGCGTGCGCGCCCGCATCTTTATTTTCTGCAGCAGGTGCTCGTTTAGTGTGTCAGAGCCGGCGGGCCGAAGATCTTCCAAAGTTAATATTGTGTTTCCAGAGATGATGGGGAGTTCACTGTCCTCGCTTTATTTACACATTCTAAATTAATTAAGCGCAGGATTCCTCTGTCTGGTGCAAAAACACGGAGGCTGGAGGGAGAGGGGAGCAGCGAGGGGAGCCTGTGATTTATAGCGCCGGTGCGGATAGAGGGCCGCGGCTCGCCTCTCCTCCGGGCCGGGGAGCCGCGCACCCAGCCAACATTCCTGCGCGGGGGCGAGGAGGGAGGCCGTGCGCGCGCGCGCGCACACACACACACACACACACACAGGAGTCAGAGGGGGAGGAGGAGGGGATAAGCTATAGTCCTGCATTAAAGTGAAAAGTGTGCAAAGGGACTGCAGGAGCCGCACCGGGACTGAGCAGCGGCTGCAGCGGTCACAGTGCGACAGGCTGCGTGAGAGCACCCACAGCGTCCCCCCACGAGGGAAACGCTTTGTTTTTATTATCACCACACTCAGAGTTTCTCCACAGAAGCAGGTTTTATAATTATGCTGCAGGAATCTGGGCTCTTTACTGAGTCTTTATCCTGTGGAGCAAAGTCTGGATCTCAGAATGTGAGAATGTCTTCAGGTGATCAGCAGGAAGCGGAAGTGCGTTGTACATGGTCATATTTTACATGTGGACCTTTTTGTAACCTACTTCCCGGCCTTTTTATGTGCAGCAGCTTATTGTTAATTATAAATCAAATTATTGGCAGAATTGATCATTTACACTCTTAAAAAAAAAAGTTTGGGCTCAACAAAAAGCGTCACAACAATTTGCATCAATCTGTTCTGAGTTTTGACAACTTTTAATGCAGTTATGTTCAACCGACAAAGTGCTCTGAGTTAAAGGACTCCTGCCATGGAGGTGTTTTAATCGTCTGAAATGAACCACGTTAAGGTGCAGGAGGAGGAGGAGGCGTGAGCAGGAGGTCAATCAGTTACCTCAACTTGAATTTACTTTTAAATCATAAATATGCAGAAATGTGACTTTAAATCTGACCCAATATAAAGCAGCTACCATCAGCAGCCTGTCAGAAACCTGCTGTGTGTGACTTCAATAGCTGATCTAAATCACTTCATACTGTTTAAAAATCCTAACAAGTGATGGAAATATAGCCCCAGAAATACTTTAGAATAAAAAAAATTAACATGTTGACCTTTTGTGACCCATTTAGAGATGTATTAACCCTCAGCTTTTCTCTATGTACACTTGTATTTTGAATTATCAATTCGTTTGCAGAGTTTATATCTTATATTATATTATGATATTTTATCTTATTATATATTATG
>NW_007579566.1:59067-72296 GCF_000690725.1 Stegastes partitus | reverse complement strand
CACACACACACACACCTTGCAGAAAATCGACACACACCCACGTACGGCTGTCAGCACACTTTGTGTCCTGGTGTCCTTCAAGGCGCAGCTTTGAAAGATGCATCGATCAGGACGCAGTTATTGGCAGAAAGCGAGAGACTCAAGCAGAACGATTTCATGTAATCCTCTGGTGTCGAGCAGCGGAAAGCCCCGGTGGAGCTGTAGTAGTAATAATAATAATAATAATAATAATAATAATAATAATAATAATAATAACGTGGTCTTACTGTGATCACTGTTTGTCATCCCGAGGACTTTCCCCAGGAATCCTACAAGGAGAAAATATTCAGAGCGAAAAGAAGAGATGAATCTCCTCCATGTTGACGTTCAGAGTCTATAAATACATGACGGCGGCCTATCCGCCCTACCGGGGCATATGGAAGCGGTTAGACAGAGATGGGAATTGCCTTGAAATTTATAAAAGCGTTTATGGCGACTGTTGAGTCATCTGGCTGTCAGTGCGCATACCGCTCAGTCCGGATTCCGTTTGAGGAAAAACGTCACGCAAAAAAATAAATAAATAAAAAAAGACAAATGTCGTCGTGGTGCCTAAATAAAGAGGCTCTGTGGGTGCTGGAGCTGTGGGTGCTGGAGCTGTGGGTGCTGGAGCTGTGGGTGGTCCCCGAGTGACAGCCCCGCGTCTTTATGAAGTATGAACCTGTCAGTGTGTGAGCCGCGATGATCTCCTGTTTGGATCAGAAATTAAAGGGCGTTTTTTTTTTGTTTTTTCCTTCTCAGAGTTATCTAATGTGTTCAGTGTTTGTGGCGGTTTGAGGAAGAGCAAGTTCCAGGTTCTATTCTGGTCACAAGCCTGTAATCTAGCAGAGCAGAGCTGGTCAGTGCTGGTGCGCGTCTGAGCTGAAAATCCATACAAATGAGTTCAGGCTCAAATCGTCCGTTTTCAAAGCCCGTGCCTTTGGCTGAACCTCCGCGCTGCGCAGCCACGGTGCGCCTCGTGCTCTGTGTGCACTGTGTGTGTGTGTTTTTTTCTGTTTTATTGGCTTACTTTTCGTTCCTGTCGTTATTTAAATGTTTTTTAACCACCTTCTGCAAACGCTTGATGTGGATTTTAATGGTCTGATGCGGTGCGTAATGACTCCCTGTCAGGGCGGCTGTGCAGAGAAAACTTCAACAGGCTGCTAATGTTTTTTTCCACCTCATTTACTCTGCAAATTATAGATGCAGGATATCAATTAACATGGTGGATACAGCGGGAGAGGCGCTAATCAAAATGATTTCCCAAATCCTTGCGCGCCGTTTATCAGTTGTCCGGTTCCCACTAACAAGGAGGGAGAGGAGCAGAAAGGGAAGAAAAGGCTGGGCTGGATAAAGAAAGTAGTCATGTGTTGGTTTTCGTTTCAAAGACTTTCAGTGAGCTGTGCTGAGGGGAAACAGAGGAGTCAGCCCTCCCACCCTTCATCCTTAATAATCATCTGTCAAAACACCCACAAACTAATTTAACCATTTGCGCACAGATCTGGTAAATAAAGGAGGCTTTACACCCCCTCCTGTCTGGAAACATGTGCTCCAACAACTCTGAAAAAGACCAATAGGCCTGTTTTCTGTAGCCGGACGAGTCCCACTGCTTCCTTTATATGTATCCCGAGACAACACAGATGACATGAAAGCGGAGCAAAACCGAGGGCCTTTTGAGAAGATTGCTTTTCAGGCTCTAAATGTGTGTGGCTGGTCTCACTGGGGACCGCTCGCTGCGCGCACATTCAGCGCCCTGGGCCAGGGGTCCGCGCTGACAACATCAACAAACGGCCAGAAAGCCGCATTATGGAGGATTAGGAGCCTGATGAAAAATGCTGCTACAAATTAGCAACGAAAGCCCCAAAAGACCGTGGCTATATCCTTGTTCACTTTCAATTACAGACCGCCGAGGCCCGCTCACGGCCCCCCCATTCATTTAGGGCCTTTGTGAGGAAACGGTCCTTTACAAGCGAGCGGGAGCCACACAAGAGGAATCCGCGCCCACGGTGGCGGGACGTCCGTGGATGTGATACACGTCCAGGCGTGCAAGGAAACAGTTCAAGCGAATTTTTGTGCGTTTCTCACACCTTCAAACGGGTCTTAATTTGCTGCACTCTGAAGAAAACTGAAGTAGTTTAATTGGTCAGATGTGCACCTGAATTATTGTCAGCATCAGGCTTCACATCCGAGCTCAGAATTATTAAGATGGAATAAAAAAACGGTCCTGTCTCTGTGTGCAACACTTGGTTTAAAATAAAGCCCTGCAAATAATACAATTTAAAGTAATAAAACAGCAATAAAACAACCTTTTTCAACTGAATTCTATTTTATCCACTAAAAAAAAATTCTACTTTTCATGCAATAAAAAATAACGATTTTTTTCCCCTTTAAATTCACAAACATTTATTATTCTCGTCATTACAACAAAAAATGACCTATGAACATTTAGGTGTTTGTCTATTGGCAACACATGACATACTGTATGCTTCACAGATTAAATGGTGAGTAGGAGGAACAGGTAAAGGTTGAGGACAGGTATGGCGCTCTGCAGACCCACAATCACACAGCCTACGTGTCCACGGGCAAAACATGAAGGACTTTTTTTTTTCTTTGTTTTTTCTGTCACAAGTTCACCATGTAGAGAAGCTTTTAGGGGGAGTGAAAGTAGGAAAATGTTTTTTTTTTAATTATTATTTTTAATGTCAGAAGCCCGTCCGTCTGTCTCCGTGTGCTTTCTAAGTTAAACCTGAGTTTGCCGTCTCTTGTCAGCCTACGTCCACAACAACAGCCACATTCTCACCACGCACAAATAAAAACAACATCGATCATCATAAAACTCTCAGCTGTATTTAAAAAAAGAAAAATATGGGAAACACTCCCCGTAGCCGTTGGTAACGACTTTAAGTTAAAACACCAGAATCCTGGTGGTGGTTCTGACAGATGAAGGCCGCAGCCGGGAGCAGGCCGCCTCCTCTAAAACATCCTTCTCTCTCAATATTATACACACACTTATATACAAGCCATAAATAAACTCATCTCTCCTCTGACATTGTTAGGAACCCGGGAGAGCCTCAGACAGCCTGAGCAGCCGGATGTTCAGCCTACCTTCACCAGGCTGTTTACCGTCAGCGGCCACTTCGCACGTTTTTTTATTTTTCTTTTATTTTTCCTTTTTCTCGCTGTCTTTTCTTAAAAAGGACAAGTGTTCATGTTCGAGGTTTTGCTGGAAAAAGTCTGGCTCTGCGGCCCAGGCTGTAGGATGCTGTCCTGTGTTAAGTTCAAGTGGCTGGAGGCGGAGGCCAGCGCCGGGCTCAGCATGGCCAGGATCTGCGCCTGGCTGCCCGGCTGCGCGCTGTAGGAAGAGCCGCTGGAGTTGGCCGCGCCGATGATATTGTCAATGGAGAAGGAAGGCCGGCTCGGGGTGCTGGAGTCCGTCTTGAGAGGCGGCAGAGACGGGCTCAGCTGAGGATAAAAAGGCTTTCTCAAGTCGGCCCCTAAAAGGGAGGGCAGGTGATGTGGCGCGGGGAATATGGAGGCCGACGGGGGCAAGGTGCAGGGGGCGTTAGGGAACGGGAACGAGCCACCTGTGGGGTGTGGGTGGTAAGGGTTGTGGGCTGCGTGGAAGTTCTGCAGCTGGAGTCCATAGTTGTATCCGTACGGGCCGTATCCGAACCCGGGCAGGAAGCCGCCGGAGTCCCTGAGGATTTCGTTGCTCTGGTGCCTCTTGAAGCGCTTCCTCCTGCGCAAGAAGCTCCCGTTGTCGAACATGTCTGCCGAGTCCGGGTCGAGGGTCCAGTAGTTGCCCTTCCCGGGGTTGCCGGGCTCCCGTGGGATTTTCACAAAGCAGTCATTTAGGGAAAGGTTGTGCCGGATCGAGTTCTGCCACGCGGGGAATTTCTCCCGGTAGTAGGGGAACCTATTGCTGATGAACTCGCAGATCTCGCTGAGCGTGAGGCGCTTCTTGGGGCTCTGCAGGATGGCCATGGTGATCAGAGCGATGTAGGAGTAAGGGGGTTTCACAAGTGCACTTTTTCTGGGTTTGTCGCCGATCACGGTGCCGGCCTCTGCGCCGGAGCCCAGCTGGTCTGACGGACAGTCGGAGCTGCTGAGCCCCGGAGAGGAAGCCCTCTCGGCCGCGTTCTGGGAGTAATTATCGTCCGAGTCATTGTCCAAGTTGAACTCGTGGTGAATGTACTTTCCGTCCTTTCCGACGGATATGTCGCCACCGACCACATCGATGTCCACATCTTCGGACAATGCAGAGCTGTCGGACATATCCGTCCCTAAAGTCATCCTTGGACACGCCGCCTCTCGTCCCCCTCTCTCCCAGATTTCCTCCTTCTCTGGTCCGGTGAGCGCGCACACACCCTCCCTCTCCCCCTCTCACAACCACACCAGGCGTTCGCTGCAGCTTTATCTCCAACTACTGAATGCACACATGGCTAGAAGCTATTGAAAAGACTAAGAATTCTTTGACCTGTGGATTCGGCGGCTCCTTGGCGTCCGTGGCTGGTCAAGCAGGGCCGTGCGCGGAGCTCATCGACAAAACTTCAGATTTTCAGGCGTCAAAAAAAGAAAAAGAAAAGAAAAGACAGTGAGGGATGAAGAATGCTGCAGCGAATGAACTCGTGTTTTCTTCAGAAGCGTCCGTTTCCTCTTTATGCAGCAGATCGTTTAAAGGCTACTTGTGGATATCCAAACGTCTTTCCAAAATAGCTTTTACGCACGGGATTGGGTAGGTATCCAGCCAGACTGTCACACTATCCTCCTTAGCTCTCAAAAGGTATTTATAGGGCCACGCTGGTCACGTGGTCTTTGAGTCACTGTTACCAGGAACTGGAAGGAATTATCCTGCAAAAGTCAGATTCAACGAGCTTCAGAAGCTCAATTATCGATAAGAATATAAAATAATTTAAAAAAATAAGACCTGTTTTCTGTACAGGGAGATTAAATCAGTTTTTCTTGATTCTACTATGAAGTTTGAACACTTGAGCATTTGGATTCACTGCCAGGTGACATCTCTGCTGTTCTCTGCTTTATCAACAGATTATTACAAGATTACAGGAAGAAAAATAAAAATGTGGAAAATGGTGCATTTAAAAAGCAAGAAGTCTTACTGACACCATTAAAGAAATAAATTCTCCTCCATCCTCTTCATAATTACGTTTCATTTGAGAACATGAAGCTGCGTGATTTAATTAAATAGATTTTATTTATTTATTTATTTTTCAGGTGAGGGAAGCAGAAGGCGCGCAGCGGTGATGGATTTTTATGAAACAGCTCAGACACAAGCAAAGCAAGTATGAACCTTTTACTCTGAATTAAAATGTACTAATTGTTGATGTAGTCATTATGAGGAAGGTGTTCATTTCTGTTCAACAGCTGGAGCTCAGAATGACCTTCTAGAAAAAAGAAGGGATCGAAAGGTTCATCTCCAAAACATAAAACCATGTTTTATTATTATCAGCAGCAATAATGAGAATTATTTTTCAAATGCAATTAATTAGTTGAATTAAAGTAAATATATAGTGCAAAAAATAAAATAAATATAGACACAAATAAATAGACTTTATTCATTTTGGTTTAATTCACATTTTGTTTCGATTTTAAATTGTTTTTTTTGCCTCATCTTGACTAAAACAACAGGAAGCCTGCGTCTGGTCCAACATTCTGCTCCAGTCCCGGATCCCTTCTCACGGGTTTTGTGTTTTCTCGAAGTCACAACATTTCCCATCTGCATTTTCTGCGTGGTTCACATTGTTGTCGGGGGTGAAGTCAGCTGCAACCTGCTGCGCTGCGTGTCCGGGAGCAGCCAGAGGCCGCACATCAGCCTGGACGTCCCCGGTTCGTTCTGCTTCGTTACAGCAGAACCTCACCATCAGAGCTGCAGGTCCAACAGCAAACACACGCTCATATTTTTATTTTTATTTTAAAAATATAATGAACTCTTTTTTAAATTATTATAATTTTAATCCGACAGGGCCTCTGGTTTTTATCCGTTTTTAATAAATTCATGAACACGCTTTTGTTTGTTTATTTGATTGTGGATTTTCTTCTCTGATGGAAACTGTTCCGCTGAGGAATCAAGTTCAAGTCAAGCGTGCAGCACCTTGAGTCTCCAGGAGGCTGACTGATGCTCTGACCTGCCTTTAAACTCTGAAATAGACGCGCTGGCAGCTGCTCCACGCGTGACCGTCTCCAGGACGCACAGCCACTCGTTCTGTGCATTCATAGATTTCCTAAATAATTTGAAGCCAAGAGATTTATTTTTTAAATGCATGCATTTAATTTATTCATCTCCCACGTTGTCTTCCACAGCACATGACTGGATGTGATTCTTTCCTGGATATTAGAGGAATTGATGCCCCGGTTTGTTGATTTAAAGCCTAAATTTAAAGACCTGCAGCCTGTGTTTTATTAGACAGACAGTAAATGCTGCTCAGGACACATGATCAACCTGAATAAATGTATTTTATATATAAAACCCCGTCAGCAAAATGGCCCCACACCTGCTTCATTTACAGCTGTGGATGAAAATAATCTCACTTTAATCCGTTTCTGTACATTATATGAATGCAGTGGCATATAGAAGAGGCCCATATGAGGCTGTTCAAAGCTCCAGTCGGTTTTAGTTCGTGTTATCAGTGCTTCTCTGGGATCAGTGGCTTCTGCTGTTGCAGTCTGTGGTGCTGATGCGCCCCCTGCTGGCAGCAGAGGGGACATTCTTCTACTTGCAGGTGAGACTTTTAATTTCTGACTCATACAAATAAGACCACAGTGAGGACTGCTCTGCCAGAACAGAAAGCTGCTGCGATGATGACAAAGGAGCCAAATAACATAAAGTCATATGAAAGTAGCCTGTTGAGGAAATGCAGCCTCACGTCAGAGGACTCAGCAGTTTATATCACTCATAGTTTCACTGAATGCACTCCACAAACAGAGCAAGATTCACACTGTCAGCTTTCATAGATCACATTCATCTTTATTTGACCTGCAGATGCTCTTGATGTTGGAGTGACATGAAGTGAACAGAACCAGCGCTCGGACACCGTTCGGGGAGACTTTACTGCTTCATGTCTTCTCTACGAGCTGCAGCAGCTGCCTGAGAGAGATCATTTTTTTACTGTTTATTTGCAGAAGGAATAAACAGCAAATGCAGCTCTGGTTGCATTTTATTGTATTTTTCCAGGATTGCATGCTGGAATAAAGGTTAAAGGCAGGAATGAAAGGCGCTCTGTCACACTGTGAAACCCTCCAGCAACTGATTTTCATTACAACAATATTTAAATACAGCTTGAGGAACACATTTTGATTCTGATTCTTTTTAAATTCTCAAAGTTTTATTTGAATGTGTTTTTAATAGTAAAATAACAAGAATAAGGCGACTAACAGGAAAGGTGCATGTGGCAGGACATCCTGTCACAGTAAGACTCTCCTCAGTCTGCAGAGGGAATCAGGTCATGTCAGCAGCTCAGGTGTGTGATGAAACCACCTCCTACTGCTGCCTGGTGCCACGTTCACATGTTAGAGCAGAATCAGCACCAATCTATGAAAACCTAAGGAAATGTGAAGGAGGTCTCACATCAGTCTGCTTCTGCCTCCATCTAGTGGAAGGAAACGTCAGCGCTGCCTCCTCCAGTACCTTCAGTGGACCAGCTGGTCTCTAGCAGAACCAGTGCCGGTCCACACTGAACAAGCCGTTCTCTATCAGAACCGGTGCCGGTCCACACTGAACAAGCCGTTCTCTATCAGAACCGGTGCCGGTCCACACTGAACAAGCCGTTCTCTATCAGAACCGGTGCCGGTCCACACTGAACAAGCCGTTCTCTATCAGAACCGGTGCCGGTCCACAGTGAACAAGCAGCTGTGGGATGAAAGTGTGCTGGTGGAGGTCAGCTGGTTGTGACGGAGCTGTGAGCTGCTGCAGCCGGAGTTTTATCAGAGCAGGTGGATAAATGACGTTTGGTTTTGGATCTCGTGCTGCAGATCTTCTGGTTTCCAGATATTCTTGCTTCACTGTTGATCGTGTGGACGGTGGCTGTGACCCACCAGGTGGAACCAGAACAAATACACTGATTCTGCCTTTTATTCAGTCACTATACGTTTATGTGTGTTTTTGCAGCTGGTTAGGGTTCGGGTTAACCCTAACCCTTCACTCTGTCTTTTTTATACACGTTTCATAGTTTTGTGAGTGTTTTTTAATAACATTTAATCAGTTGGTGACTCGCCTCCGGGACCACAGCTGTCCACAAAACTACTAAAACTACTAAAATACTGCTTGTTGCCTTAAACCTCAGTTCTAACAGTACTTCCTGTACCTCCACGTATACGTCTCCAGGTACGAGGGAACGGGTTTCCACAACTTATGGTCCCATCATTGTTCATTTTCACTTCACAAGCTTCACTGCTTGGTGCTCACTCACTGGTTAAGGGCGTCGAGTTTGAGATTGTCAGTGAAGTTTTCTAAATAAAATGATCCTGAGAAGAGGAACAAAGCTGTTAGACTGACCTTCATGATTAAACATAAAGGAAAAGCCAGCAGTTAGAGAACTACAGATTTCTGCACATGTGAACGTACAGTCATGTAACATCCACGTCTTACTCAGTCTGTAGGATTTGATCAGTTTGATTCAAATCAAAGGCCTGTATTGCAGCTTTTAGGGTTTATTTCCAGCAGCGGTTTTGGTTTAGTTTGATAGTTTTGTGAGTGTCTAACCCTGCCTGTGACTCTGATCAGTTTAGTCAGAAGATGAACTGATGATTCCTGACTTGCTGTGATTTGTGTGAATATTCTGTGTGACATGTTTAGCACATGTCAGGCTGGTGCCGCTCCATCATTTTGTTTTAGGAGATAAATATTCAGGCTTTTGACTAAGATCCAGTGAGTCAGTGCTGCTGCCATGTCTGGGCCTTCAGCTTGTGTTAGTGGAGGATAAAAATTACATCTGAACCAGTTTGATGACAGAATTGATCCTCGTTTATTTTCTAATAAAATGAATGATGTCAGATTGTGTCAGAGCAGCTTGAGCTCATATCTGATCGAGATTCATTTGAAATGAAGGAAGACGTTTATTTTTGAACATTTGTTTTCATGATGAAACCATCAGTAAATCTAAACATGTTGTTCTTCATTATCTGTCACAAACAAAGACCACGTTGGTTTTACTGCAAAAATCCATTTATTCTCAGCGACTTGTCGCCACCAATGATAGCATCCATTCTTCTCTGATAGAGTTTGTACATCAGCAGACTATTTACACACACAGAGAAATAACAACCATATAAGAAACATGTAAACTTGAGATCAGACTCAACAGGATCTCTGCTTGCAGCACACATCTGGCCTTACATCCTCTGAGGAATGTGTCAGACATCTACATGGCTTTCAATAGGAATGTTTAGAGTGAGGCTCGGTCGGGTTCTTATGTGGGTTCTGAAAAATAAAACCTGTCCTTAGATGAGTTCAGGTGACAGAATACTAACCAGCCTTTCCTACATGAGGCTGTAACGTCCCGCTGCTCCTGCCTGCTGCCATCCCCCCTCACTGCTCCTTCTGATGGTTCTGGTAAAGCAAGAACATCTCACATGTACCGGTCCAGTCCTGACGCAAAGTTGGCCTGTCTCATGTAGCTGTTGTTGTAGGAGTTCATGGGGCTGGACAGGCCCAGCAGCTGCTCCGTGTGCTCGGCGCAGGAGCTGGGGCGCAGCGCCGGCAGGGACAGCCTGTTGCCGGAGCAGTACACCTGAGAGCTGCCCGGGGAGAAGCCCGACTGGCTCATGGCGGGCAGGTTCGGAGGAGAGGCCGAGGAGGAGTAGGGGTAGCCGGCGCTCAGGTTGGATGAGATGTTCCCGCTGTTCCTGCTCAGCATGTTGGCAGACGGGTTGACGCTCTGCGGCTGGAAGCAGGCCGACGGGTCGGTGCCGGTGACCGAGCAGCTGGAGGTCATGGCGCCCAGGTCGCCTCCGCCCAGCCCCAGCGCCTGGGAGTTGAGCTCCGCCACCGGGCCGCTCTGCACCACCGTCTGCTGGCTGATGATGTTGTCGATGCTGAACATGCGCGGCTGGCCCTGGCCCACCCCGCTGCTCTGGTAGTGGTGCAGCATGGCCGGATGCGGGGAGGAGGCGGCCAGCTGGGAGCCGTACCCGGAGCCGATGCCCGCGTACAGGCTGTTGGGGTAGGACGGCCTGCCCATGGGCGTCGGGGTGAAGGCGCTGGAGCTCTGCATGTAGCCCGGGTACGTGCTCACGTCTGTGCGCTTGAACCTTTTCCTCCTCCGCAGGAAGCTGCCGTTGTCGAACATGTCCTCGGCCGCGGGGTCCAGCGTCCAGTAGTTGCCCTTGCCGGGCCTGCCGGGCTCCCGGGGGATCTTGACGAAGCAGTCGTTGAGGGTCAGGTTGTGGCGGATGGAGTTCTGCCACTTCTTGGAGTTCTCCCGGTAGAAGGGGAAGCGCTCCATGATGAACTTGTAGATGCCCCCCAGGGTGAGCTTCCTCTCCGGGGAGTTGGCGATGGCCATGGCGATGAGGGCGATGTAGCTGTAGGGCGGCTTCCCCCTCTGCACCGGCCGCTTCCTGCGCCGGCTCCCCGTGGGCAGGTGCTCCTCCGTCTGGCCCAGGGCGGCTCCGTCCTCGGTACCGGGGCTGCCTCCCCGGGGCTCCGACTTGATGAGGATGTTGTCCTTGGAGCGGGCCTGCAGCATGAGAGGCGGCGGAGGCAGCGGGGAGTCCAGGCTGACGCTGGGGGACATGAGGACAGGACTGGCCTCGGCGGGCGAGTGCTCTGCGGTCATGTTGCACATGCCAGAGAAGTACGAGTAGTTTGCCAGATTCATAAAAGAAGCAGAAAGGCGCTCCTGCTGCTGCTGAAATGACCAGAGGAGGATGTTCCGCTGCCTGCTGCTCCGGCCACAACCAGCCGCTGTGTTCGGGTCGGTGTGTGTCTGTCCAGGTGAGAGGAAGGCGTTGACAGTTTTATAAGACAGGCCAGCAGTGACGCCACTGGGCCGCCTGTGACGATGGAGGCAGGAGGACCCTCCACCTCCTCCACCTCCTCCTCCTCCACCCAGCAGGCAGATGGACTCCACAACAAGCTGCTCTGAGCTCACGGGAACAGTTCAGCTCTATCTGGACAGAGTTCAGTCTGCTGGCCTTCAACCACACTGAGAAGAACATGAACCTGACCAGCAGGTCCAGGTTCAGGTCCAGGTCCAGGTCCACTTCCACCCTGAAGATGTTCAGTCATGAGAACATCAGTGAGGAGGTGGTTCTGGACTCCTGCTGTCAGCTTCACTTCATCACACTGGAGGAGGCAACATGCTCAATGTACAGAGAAACTAATAACCAACGTTTTATAACCGTTTAAAAACATTTCACAGTTATTGAACAGATTCTCACAGTTCTGTTAAACCACAGATAATAAAATGACAGAACACAGGATGAACCTCCAGGTGAGCAGGACACAACGGATCGGTTCTGTTTTAACTTTATTTGTATTCAGTCAGCAAAAGAAACAGAAGTTCTTGTACAGATATGTTCTGTTATTTAAAAGGAAAAAATGCATATTAGGAATGAAATAAATGGTAAATTAATTATTAGTAATTTATTCTTCAATAATATTTGACCATAAAAGTCTGGTGTTTTGTATTGTATTTAAATCAGCCAGAATATTATTATTATTATTATTATTATTATTATTATTATTATTATTATTATTATTTTCCTGATATTTGCTGTTATTAGAAAGCAAAAATATGAATATTTTAATCTGCATTTGAATGTGTGACTTTAAATAATTTAGACAGTTTTATAGTGTTTAATAATTAAAGAATCAAATCTTTGTCACAGATATCTGCTGGTCAGTTTTTGTTAAGTTTCAATGGTCGACTGTTTTTAACTTATTTTCTCTGATGTCCGTACTGTTGGGTTTTCATTCCTTCTTTTTCTTTTCTTTATTTTTTTCCTACAGCTCAGTGAAGCCCGTTAGAACCCACAGATGGCCCAAACAGCTCAAACCGGAGCTCTAACCTGTGGTGGTTCTGAATCCCACCCTGGCCCGTCCTGAGACGTCCCGTTGGAGCCACAGACTGAGTGAGTGATCCGTGCTCTGTGCTGCTCTCTGGGCCTCCAGCTGTGTGTATATCCAGGACAGAACCAACAGCCACAGAGCTGCTCCAAACCCAGCAGCCAATCCACCGATTGAAAAACAATAACAAGCCACTGAAAACAAGCAATTGAGCTATCAAAGCTTTTGGGCAAGAAAAGTAAATATCCCTTCATTTCATTTTCATTTTTGGAGAGTGATAATCAAACAGCGGCCTGGCCGGAGAGCAGAGGTGTTATCTTATGGATTGTGAAGTGAAAACAGTGTTGTGCACACAGTTGGTGTGCAGACAACAGCCTTCAAACACCAGGACGTGATGGTGCTTTTAATTGATTATTTAGGCAAACAGGGGCTGAAGGTAATTACAAAAGGTAGGATACACAACGAGGGACCGCCGGCGTGGCTTTGAGCAACACGGGCAGAGGCGCTGGGGACGAATGAAAGGAAAACATGAGAAAACCTGATTGATGGAGACGAATGTTTAGCACAAGATGGTCAACGGACGGTTTGAGGAGTGTAAGAAGGATGGAAGTCATTTATTAGAGATCCTGCAATTAGTAGATCTAATGAAAAGAAACACCAAATAAAGGAAATGTCTTTTGGAGGAATGATGCCAAACCTCCCACATTAGTTATTAAACACGTGTTTCTTTCAGTTTGTCTGCCACATGTAAAGTCCAGGAGGACAAACGACGACCGACACAGAGACAGACAGAGATGATCTGAACAAGATTTAATGGCTGACATCAGATTAGTACATGTTTTAGAAGAATTAGTCCTCAGATGTGTTCACAGCCTCCCATGAAAGACAGAAACCAGCTTCAGTCACTGGAATGAGCTGAAACTGACTAAAGTAATAATAAATAAACATCTAATGAGCAATATGACGTTGGTTTGAACAGTGGTTCAACAGAAATATATTAAAACACACACACAATCCAACCAGCCTGATGGACCTATGAACTAACATGGAGCTGAACAACCCTCTGAGCCAATCACTGCCATCAGGTGTTCCTGTAACTCTCAGTCAGACTTCTCACCTGTTGACAGGTGTTCTGGACCACTGCTCATCAGCAAAGGCCTCTCATTGGTCCACTGCTCATCAGCAAAGGCCT
>NW_007579566.1:4145-58292 GCF_000690725.1 Stegastes partitus | reverse complement strand
AGCACCCAGCACCCAGCCACAGCTCAGACAACACTAAGCCCAGCTAGCTACTCACAGCCAGTGGCTAACCGCTTCAGACAGGCGTGGGAGCGGGGATGTATCCAAGCAGGATCTGCCCCCAGAGCTGCCAGGTCAGGCAGGACAAACAGGGGCTCAGGCCAGGAAACGAGGCCCTCTGCCTCAGGGCCCGCGGCCTCTTGCTAATCCCCCTCCCAAGCCGCCCCGCCACCCCGCCAGAGCCTCCCTGCACACCTCTCTGCACCTCTGCTGTCAATACGTTTGTCTGCAGGCCTTTGTTTCTCATCCATAGACCACACGCTGGACTGTACGTACGCTAACGAGCTAACGTACGCCTTGTTCTGTGTGCAGTGAAACCCGGCTCTCCTCTCTGGTCAGAATCAGATTTTACTGACTATGCTGAGAAGTAATCGATGGTTCAACAGCCTAGAAGAGAGCCTCATAGTGAAGCTTATGAAGTCTGGAACCATTTATCTGAAATATGAAACAACAGGCAGAAGGTAGAGACTGAGCCGCAGCTTCAGTCCTGCTGTTCTGATGACAGCTAGCCGTAGCTTAGCATCAGGTCATCTTGTCTACAGGTAAATAAGTAGTTAGTCATTTGATGCCTAAGTGACACTTGGATATGTGTTTAATATGAATTCACTTTGCCGTCTGAATATTCTGCACATGAACACCAGAAACACAACATTTGCTGTAACAACAAGAACATGAAGACGACTTCTGCTCCACCAGCGCTGTGACTGAACAGCTGTAAACCTGAACATGTGCACAATCATTTCATCTGAGCAGAATATTCCCGACTGTCATATCCAGTGCTGTCCCCTCGTTAACCTGACCAGTACCAGCATCATCACTCACAAGCATCAGCTGCAGCTTCTGATGAACGTTTGGGGCCAAATCATTTGGTCAATGCAGTTATGATGTTCTTCGTTTAGTGACGACCAACATTCTTGAGAAAGAACCTCTTCTGTTTTATTATAGTGGATTTAATTTGAGATCAAACCGTTCCAGCTCTGCGTTTAGATGTTGTGTAGTTAGCAGGTCAGGATTAGCTTCTCTGGAGGCAAACTATTGAACCTGTCACAGTACACATCAGTACCAGAACCACAGTGGGTTGTAGATTAATTATTAGTAAATTGATTGGAAGTTTCCAGGCGACAGTGGTTTAAGTGATGAATAGTTTCTTCACCAACATGAGTCAGATCCACTGGTGCAGCTCGTCCTGTGTGACGGTTTCCTGTCACAAGAAATTCAGCATCATTTGATTTTTGACAAAAAAAAACTTCACAGGAAAATGTTTCTAAAAACATTAAATTAACATGTTTTACCAAGAGTCACATATTCTCCATTTGCTGCCACACTCTCACTGATGCTCACCTCCAACGGTGCCGGTTCTGAAAGTTCTGTTCCCCTTTTTGGATTTACTGCCCAACAGATCCAGAGGCAAAAAAAATGGTGCTTGGTCCCTATTTAACCCACTATAGTACAAATCTGTGTCTTTCTTCCCCTGACACACTGAAACCAACCAGAAGCAAAGTTATTTATCTGTGGACGGACAGAACACGACCCGGCATCCGTTTGGTGTTTGAGGCTTTCAGCAGGAATTTACAAAAAGCAAATGTGCTTCTCCTTTGTGAGGATTTGCTGGTTTTATTGTGTTTCAGTGATAATAATCGCAGCATCTTTTGGTTTTTGACTTAAAAAACATCCAGAAACACAGGACTAACATGATAATAAGAGAAGTTCAGGTTTCTGAAAACAAATTAGGAAAAAATCTGTTGCTTGGCTCCTAATTAACCCACTAGTGTACATTTCAGTTTCACAGCCTGAGAGCTTTAGGCTTTTTGGTTTTTGACTAAAGGTGACAAACAGTCATAAGATGAGTTTCACTAAATTCCAGCTGTTGTGATATTTTATTAAATCACAGAGTGAGACATGCGTCCTCAGACATGTCCTCCAGTCTGCTGCTGCCATGTTCACACCTTTGCTCATCTCTAACAGCAGCAGCAGCAGCCCTGCAGGCCCAGCTCCCTTTTTTCTTTTTGGTGAAGTCCTGAGAAGTGTGAGGCTGAGCGGCACAGAGCAAGTTGCTGAGTAAACACTTGGAATCCATTCATTCGCAAAGTGGCTCCAGGGAATGATGGGAGGAGGAGGAGGGGGGCATGAGAAAAACAGGGGGGATGAAAGAGTGAGAGACAGAAAGAGAAAGAGAGAGAGAGAGAGAGCGACGCACAGCAGAGAGCGCAACCTTTTTCTTGCTCAAGCTCATCAAGTACGGGCCAGGGCTCCTGAAAACGCAGGGATTACAGGCTGCTGGGGCTGTGCTGGCCGGGCCGCCTCTGCTCGCTCCTGCCCTGCACGCTACACTGCCCCGCTAAAGCACCGCACATGGTTCTCACACACAGCCAGTCATGCCTGCTTATGGGCTGCTCATTTACCAAAATTCACATGGATGTCCAGCACAGAGACACATAAAGACACAGACAGCGTGTTCGTCTGTACAGTAGATTTACCCAAATGCCCCCACCTGTGGCAAACTGCTGTGTAGTTGCTGAGCAGTATATGTTATATTTAAGGTTGACAACTGATAAAATTATCTCTACTTGGCATGCAAAATGCAGCAAGTGCAATTCTTCCTTCATTTAAGGCATATAACCCTTTGACCCGGTGATTAAAGACGTGCTCCTGGAGTTTTTCTCCTGGATCAACAACCCGCTGCCCTCAAGACTCCCAGGAAATCCCGCGGCCTCAAGCCCTGCAGCCAGAGATGCTGCAAGATGCATCCACCGGACTGAACATCGTGCTGAGGGCCAATCCTGTTAAGATAAGCACAGTAAACAATTAGGAAACGAGCGACGTGTGCACAGGGTGGAAAACGAGGCTGCAGAGCATCAGCGACAAAGCGGAAGTTATTGAGGAGGAAAACGTTTCAGCTTCAGAGTTTTTATCAGAGTCTGAACCAAAGAGCCTGACTTCTGATGCCATTAAAGGAATAATTAGACAAGTTAGAAAATGCACATAGTTTCAAGTGCGAGTGCAAATTTTCAAGTTAAACGTGAAGCTACAGTCCAGAGATGATTAGTATAGCTTAGCTTAGCTTAGCTTAGCTTAGCATACGGACTGAAAGCAAACAAATGGGGGGAGTTGTAGCCTTAGCATGTCTGAGGACTTGAAGAATCCACTAAATAGCAACTCAAATGCTCACATGTTATAGTTCAACTCTTTCCAGGCTTTATGCTAAGCTAAGCTAAGCTAACACTGCCATCCTTCATTGGATGGTTATAAAAAAAAGCAGCGGTACATGAAGCAAATACTTGTCAACCTTCTCCTTTAATGATTATTTTTAATGATTTAAGCTGATTTCCAATGACAGTAGTTTGTAAGTCCAGCCGTTATCATTCTGACACAGGAAACATTTTTAGATTTGGAGGTTTGAAGGGACCAGATGAGCAGCAGAGCCGCCCAGTGAGGATCTAAACGCCGTCCTAAGACGCCTCTGCTTACTGTGGTTAGCCAGCAGAGAGAAGCCCAGTGACTCTAAGAAGCTCTGGGCCGACTGGTTCGTCCTTCTGCAGCTGCTTTCTGTGGGACGAGCCACTGAGACCAGAGCAAACACAGGAATCATCGAATGTCCTGGAGAGCTGAGGGGGCACTCGTGTTCAGCCCACTGCAGAGTCACAGCCTCACATTAAAATCAAACAATAACTAAAGCTTTGGTAAATTAATAAACGTAAAAGCACAGCGATGGGAGAAAGAGCTCTGTGATGGATTTTCCAGCGAGTGCTGCTTGTTGGCTTTACAGTATGAGGCACTGTGTGTTTGAGGCATTCCTGGAAGGCTATGTGGACCAGACTGGCAGACTGGCTGATGAGTAACAGCTTACCGCAAACAGACAAAGAGGGACACGGCTGGCTTTGAATGTGTGTGTGGGCATACATGGAAACACATGTATGCTCACACTTCTCATTCAGAACGTGAATTAAAGCGGTTTCATCTCGTATTTTGATCACCTGAACTGCAGAGTATCAGTGAGGTCACAGTGACACAGGTAGAGCCTGCTAGACGTCAGAGGCTCGAAACGAGACAAAGGCTTTCATTCAGCGACTCCCGGCCTCCTCATGACGCCGTCTTTCAACGTGCACTTCTCATTCTTTCACTTCAAGCCCTCAACGTGAGGCTGGATCTCGTATTTTACTTGAGAAAAACTAAAAAGAAGCCACCTTGCAGGTAAAGCATTTATATTCCACAGTCAGCTCATGTCACCACCGTTAACAGCACTCGTCTCAAAGCAGCCACCGGTCCGGGCATTGCCTGGTGGTGAGAGATGGACAGCAGCCGGCAGTCACACAGCAGGCCGCCGCCGCCGCCGGGCTTTATTACCCCGAGGGAGAGGACAGAGCCGTGATAAGACCCGGCCTTTACGCACACTGATAATGTAGCGCCGCCGTGTCACACACACACATAAATACAGGCGTGCATCTGTGTGAGAGATTTGTTTGAGTGCCAAGCCCAAACCTTTATCATGGAAATTCATTAAAGCAGAAAGGTCAGAGTCAAATGAGTTTCAAAGTCTGGATGTTGTCCAGCGAGCAGGATTCATGAAAATCTAAAACATTCTGATGGAAATAAGGATTTGAAGCTCACTGTGGGGTTCTGTGATAAATCACCCTGAGGAGTGGAATATTTCTGCTCCTTCATCTGTGTCAAGTTTTCCTCGTCCCTCTTAATCCAGCAGTGTTCTGTCCTGCTCTCCACCCCCAGCGGTTTATCAGTCTGTGTCTGTGGAAGTGACTTAGGACAGAAGCAGCTGACCAGTGTTTACCGTCCAGCACCACACCCGCTCTCCTCCCATTGTCCTCCCCGTCGTCCGAGACCAACTCAAACAGGTGGGATCAGCATCTATTATGCTGCTTAAGACTCGTGCACACAAGCCACCGCTAAACTGCAAGTAACTGGCTGAGCAGACGCCCACGTACGAGATGAAGACGCACACATGCAGCTACGTGCATCGCAGTGTGTTGCTGACTCCAGTCTGAGGAGCTTCCTACCAGCTTACAGTCACTTCTAGTGATCATCTGATAACCTGCTCAGAGCCTCACAACAGCACACAGGCTGCACTGGACGGGTTTCCTCTGAACACTTAGAACACAAATGGATCAGTGAAATACATGCATACAAGACATGAATGTAAACTGTAAAGAACACAACATACATAGACTGAACTGTGGTCTGTACATACAGGCTAAAAATAGATCCACTTCACAGGGTTGTCCCAGATGTGTGACTGCAGACCTTCACACCCATCTAGTGGTGACCAGGTCAGCTGCACCCCTGGACCTCTCCTGATGCCTCAGGGAGGGTACAGGAGATAATCCCCTCAGTGTTAACAACCATGTGCATTTGACCCTCCAACAGAAACACGAGAAGGAACATAAGACTGAAAAACTGTAATAATATCACTCATACACGCAGCATCGTGTCAGATCGGACCGAATCTTTATGGAAAATGTCATCACATCTATATGCATTGCATCACATTTTGCTTTGTGTTTTTTATTTTTCATAGCTTGGTGCAGAAACAAACTGGTGAATAAAAACTCAGCAGAACTGAAAACTTCCCAGCTCCCTTCAAACATACAAATAAAACCTCTGGCCATGCAAAATATACGCTTATGTCTCCAAAACAGTTTAAACTCTCCAGAGCTGAGATACACAACGTTTTACTTTAAACATAAAATACAAATCCATGAACTTTAACTAACGCTGAACTCAGGTGTTCATATCAGTACAGGTACTAATGTATGAGCAGGAAGAGCAGAGGACAGGTGAGACTAAATCCAGACAACACCAGGACTGTGTAAATAGGTTCAATAATCACTGGATATCAAATGTCAGAGGCGGGGATCAGTGTCCACGTCAAAATATAGGTTTCACCTACAAATCCCCATCCTAAAACTAAACTAAGCACATCTGTATTTTGGACAGTAAAGACAGCAACTCTGCATCAAAGCATCTGTCTGAAGAGTCCGTTTTATTGCCAAGAAGGTTTTCACATACGAGGAATTTGCTGTGGCTGTTTAGTGCATTCTGGTAAACTCTGACAACTACAGAATGTGAAGAGAACGATGAAAAGAAGAAAGAAAGCACGTGTTGCCAGTCAGTATACAGACAAATCAAACAAGTCAGATGTGAAGACAAATGATCAGCACTAAAGCAAAGGAACTTTCAGTAGTAATTAAAAAATAGCAGAAAATATTTATATTTTGCAGGAATGTGAAAATCACTTAAAAATATGTAAACTCACCTGAGATGTGTGAGAGTCATCATCATCCCATCCTGAGTGATTCACAATCATAAAGCTTGATAAGATGCATTTTCTGTAGCATGAGATCAAACACGGAGAACCAGAGGATGAAGACATCAAATCACTGCCGTTACCTACTGAAATATGATCAAAACTAAACTGGGTTTCTCTTGTTAGGATTCATCAAAGCCCACAGTATGGATGGATGTAAACATCAGGGTACTTCTGAAGGAAGTTGCAGGATAATATCCCGGAAGTCGGTGGTGAATTCAGTACTAAACTAGTAGTGAATATATAAATACTAAGGCTGCTTCCAGAGACAGAGATGAACCGCTGCGACTTCAGACTCTGTTGTTACACATTCTGTCCACCAGATGTCAGCAGGCGCCTCTGAGGCCGCTCTTTAACTTACAGAGAAGAAGAAGGAGGGCGGAACCAAAGTGTCGTTCCGTGTTTCTCCCGGTTGGTAAAGTCGACGTACAGGCGGTTTGCTTCAAAACTATCATGGCGTCGAGAAGAACAACAACGGTGCCAAGTAGCTTTAAAAGTTCCTCCACCGACACGAAAAGGTCATTTCTGTGTTTTATGTTTTATTTTAAGCGACCGTCGCAAATTTCTGCGATATTTTACGTCTTAAATACTGAATGTGACGTTAAAACTCAGCGAAGCTTCAGTTAGCACACGTTCATCTTCTTTAGTTAGATTAATGTCACATATTGGAAACAAGTAGGCCATAAAAGCTGTCATTGTGATTTATAACAACATAGCAGCCTGACAGTAGCTAACTTAGCACCATAGCTTAGCTTCTGTGTTAGCCTAGCCGTTATGCTACTTCTACATGATTCAAACTGAAGCTCTTGTTTTTGTTCTCAGCTCCAAATGTAGCGGTGCTGCTAAAGCCAGCAGCAGTGGAAATGGAAAGAAAGCTGTTAAATGTGAGTTGACAGAGACCTGAGTTTGCTTCCTGAGGCTGACCAGGTTTTAACTGCTGAGTTCTTAAAGTTTCACAACAGGACAGTAAACCAGTGGACAGAGAAACGTTTTAACCCTCCTTTGACTTGTTTAGGTCCTTCATTCATGGGTTTTTAAAAATTATTTATTACTCTTTATTGTTGCATGAAGCATTTTCTTTTTCAATGTTATGGTCTGATTGAAGTCAGACTGATAAACCATCTATGTCAAAATATCTATATATACTTCTTGCCAGTATATGTTTTGTGCAGTTCCTCTTCCAGCCTCTCTGATCGGGTTTCCTACCAACAGTTTGTCATCACAGCTGTTTGGGGTGAAAGTTAAAGTTCTTGACAGATTTTGTTAAACTACACGCTAACAGGGAATTTACTCATTTGAGGCATCCACACGTATGTTGATTTAGGGACAACAAAGCTGAATCCATTTCTTTATTTTTATTCCTTTGTTAATGTTTTAAAATGTGTCTGTTCATCTGTAGCCAGTGGGACGGTTGTGAAGTCTCGGTACATGCAGTCTGCAGCTGAGAAGACGTCTCTTTCGAAGGTAACTGTGTGCTTTCCTGCTAGTCTCTTTGTTAACACGTGGATTTAAATGCCAATATTCTCTGCATGTTTTAAATGATTAAGTTTTGTTTCCTTCTGCCTCTCTTGGGAATGTTCAGCTCCAGTATTTTTGACTTATCTCTGCACTTTGCTGTCACACTTTTGTGTGTCATTGCATCCCCGTGAACAGAGTAACTCACTGACCAATGAGTCGTTTGCGGTGCCGGTGAGACCTTCGTCACCGAAACCCAGCGGTGTGAAACCGAGGGTGGGCACTCCACCGAGACGCTCAGTGGCCCCACGAGCTCTCGCAGCATGTAAGTCATTCTAAGGCAAACATAGTCAATGTATGTTAACACAGTTTTTATCATAGAAGAGGAAAATTTTCATTTTGGTGTTGTGAATTTAATTAGTATGATAATTATAGCTCACGGTAGTGACGGTTATGGTAGCTGTTGTATAGAAGGCCTTTATTTTTTAGTCACAAAAACTATGACAGTGAGACGTACTGTAGGTTGATTCTAGTTAAATCAGAAGTACAAATATCTTCATAACTAATTTTACATGTGGTTCTAACTAAGCCTGTGGCTACAAATCACGTCTTATTTATTTACGTCATTTTTCTTCAGCAACGATGTCACGTGAAACTGAACCGTCACTTCTGGGAAGAAGTATTCTGCAGTCCACTTTCTCAGATGGGCACTGCTTTCGACCCGATTTCGATATCTCAGCCATTAAAGGTAAACGTTTATAAACCCCCTCAAATGCTGAGAGGTCCAAATGGGATTGTGCCGCAACATTTTGTGTTCAACCTTTCTCTCTAAGAAAAAACAGTGATTGAAAACGCAGCAGAGCCGGAGAGAAATCCAGAGAATGAGAAGAGGATGGTTGAAATGCAGACGTTTCTGCTGGCCTACCTCACAGCCAAGGTGAGCTGCTCCAGCACTTCCTGTATCTGATAAATGCCTACAAACTGATTCAGTGCATCTGCTGTGTTCAATCAGTGTCCAGTAAAGTTTCTGAATAAACACCTCAATCGTTTGTAGTGACTTGTCCTGTCTATTCTTTTGCGTCATGTGGATTCCCTGAATGCTCAGGTTGTATCTCTTCAATATGTTTTTTGAGATGGAGAACAGCACTGAAAGACTCAAGATGGAGGCAGAAGCAAAGATCCTGCAAGCGATGGAGGAAGAGGAGATGCTGCATAGAGAGGTGGAGGAGAAGAAGCGCCAGTACCTTCTGGCTGAGAAGAAAAGGCTGGTGAATGAGCTGCTGGATCTGCAGGTGAACAAGCTTTCTCCTTCGTCTTCATCGTTTTTACTGTATGTGCTGTTTAATACTGTTGTAGTTATTTTATCCTGTTTCATTTTTAAGAGACATGTTTTGTATAATTACACAGAACAAAACATTAATCTACTTAGTTTTATTGTTGATGGTGATTAGAATTACATAATGTGAGTATTACAGTAACTCCAAGCTGCAACAAACATGCAGAACATGAGCCCAGAGCAAAGTGCCACGATATTTATTCAATATATTCAAAATCATAATTTTGAATAACGTAATGCGACACCTGAGACGGTGGGAATACTCGTCTACCTCTGCCTGCTCTTCTCAGGCTTGTTGGGTCGCATCTGTGCTGATCAATCATTGGTGGCTGGTTTAGTATTTTTTAAATGTACAGTGATGTACACGCTGTGTGTTTCTGTGTAAGGCAGAAGCAGTACATGATTTGCATCCCACTAACGTTGTGATTTTCCACCAGATTGCTGCACTGACTCCCGTGGCCGAGGCTGCCAAGCAGTTCACAAGTGACTACAAGTCCTTCGCAACATCTGTTGACACCACCAGACATGAGCTGCCTGTCAAGAACTTCTACATCAACGGGGACGGACGGGAATTTCTAGGTTGTTGTTGCTGTGTTTAAAAGTTCTCCAAAAATATGTTCCACAAAACAACAGGGACGACTGATTGGCCAGGACTGTGTGTAAATGTTTTGATGCTGGCAGCATCCTGTAAACATAAGATAAGCTTTATTTACATCTACAATATGACACTGATTCTTACATTGGTGAATTTTAAATGGTGCATTGAAACATAGCGTTTGTCCAAAGTCCAGTCGGCTCACACCAGGGACCAAACAAACACACTCATCTCTGATTTAAATCACCAGCATTGTTTGTGCTTTACTTACTATGTGTGTGCTGCAAACAGTGAGTCTCAGGACCAACTGATAGAAATGAATTATTCTACGTAGCATCACTAGCATAGAAAATATAACAGGCTTTATGGATTTTGCACTAAGCGATGATCCCTCCACTTGTATCTGCCCATTCAGATAAAGCTGAGTCTTGCCTGAAGGATAGTGAGACATTGCTGGCGGAGTGCACGGAGGGAGATCACAAGGACAACAGCACCTCTCTGGAGTGCCTGAAGGAGATGAAAACGGCATCAAAGGACATCAGTGAGCAGCTGTCGGGGTAGGCACATGAGTAGAGAACGCTGCATTTACAACAGCTGCATTAGCTTATTAAATATTTACTCCTTTTTGTTTCTTCCCAGAGGATTTTGCAGCATGATGTGGTTGCTTTGTCCTATTCTTTAAAGATAGATTGATTTCCATGGCAAAAAAAGAAAAAAAGTTGCTTTATTTTAAGTACTTGAACCCTAATAAGAATTCAGTAGCTCCTAAACATGTATCCCGCCCTGGACCGTGCTGCTCTTTTGCTTAGATGCTGTTTTCCTATTTTTTCCTCCAGTGTGTTTTCAGAGCTGCTCGAGCTGTCCTCACTCGTCCGCCAGCATACGATCCACGTCCAGCAGGCCACGGAGGAAGAACAGCTCGGCAGTCCAAGAACCAGCGCGCTCTACTGCCCCAAACCGTGAACAACACAGCATGGAACCACAATACGTGCACTTTGAATCCCCCTCCACCCCAAGTTTGTCTGGTTTGGCTGTATTCGTAGCTTTTGTCTTTGTTTTTCCGTCTGTGTCTCTGCATTATGAGAAATTGTAAAATGTTGAATAATGACTGATATGACTTTATGGATTTAACATTTTAATAAATAGAATAAAAGATATGAATTTTGAGCAGCTGTTGGTATTTCATGAAAACCAAAAAAATGTTCAAGTCTCACTGGCCACACTGGATCTGACGGGTCAAGTTCCTTCACGGAAACTCCGAGTTCAAGTCCAGTGAACACATCTGTGGTGTCCGAGTGCAAGTGAAAGCACCGTTGGATGGCTAATGCTGGCTGTGAGTCCACAAACATCAGAGAGGGCACAAGATGTGGTTGGTGTGTCTTCAGCTGATGGAGACGCACCAGTCATAGAATTCCTAAAATTCAGTCTTGACTTTTGGTTTCTGAGTGCCAAGATTTTCATTTGGCCCATTTGGTATGAATCCTGTTGCAGAGCTATAATTAGATTAGATTAGATTTATTACAAAAGATGAGTGAAAGGCAGCATATATGCTGACACTGCATATTACATTATCAGTATTATAATTTGATTTGTATAGCACCTTTTAAAAACTCCACCAGGGCCTGGCGCTTCTTGGGCATCATAAGCACATAACTGTGGTTGGCGCTTTAGAAATGGGGCTTTTTTTTAAGACAAGAAGGGT
The DNA here is from genome assembly GCF_000690725.1 of Stegastes partitus. Taxonomy (NCBI): domain Eukaryota; kingdom Metazoa; phylum Chordata; class Actinopteri; family Pomacentridae; genus Stegastes; species Stegastes partitus. Next base: position 46,828 of record NW_007579566.1, on the reverse strand, counting down.
AACTTGGAAGACCACTGAACCACAGAAAGCTGGTCAGTCCAAACACAGTAAAAGATTCTCAAAATAAATCAACATCAGATAAAATAACAAAATGTCACATCCAAGTAAGGGAAAGAAGAAGCAGAAGAAAAAGAAACTAGAGGATAAAACCATAAAGACATGACTAAAAATGGTAGTAATGGTAGTCAAATAAATACATAATAAAGGGCAAAAGAGAATAAAATGAACATTCAAATTAAAAGATATAGATAAAATACTTTTAAAAAGGAAAATAATAAACATAGAAATGAACGATTCAGTTCAACGAGAGACACAAACTAAGGTGATGTGGAATAACAGACATGTATCATAAAGGCCTTTATTAAACATATCTATGGTGGAGCATCTGTTTATGGTGAAACGCTGCTTCAACCATATATATATATAAAGGCCTTTACACACACACATATATATATATATATATATATAAAGGCCTTTATATAGACTGTATAGCTGTATGTCTTCAACTATAGACCAACCCCGGAAGTGAGGTTTGATCAAAACACCACTTTGGTGACTTTTCATTGGCTGACGCTGAAACCGACGTCGTGCCAGTTCTGAAGAACCAATGAACCGCAGGAGAGGTGGCCGTCGCATGTGAGTCCTACTGTGGTGTTTATTCCACACAAACACAGTTTGTAGCAGCTGACGCACTAACACACACCTTCTTTACATGTCAGCTGCCTGGTTCGTGAAACTTACGTGTCGTTTGGTAGAAACGGAGACATCCGGACGTTGTCTGTTGTTGCTAGCTAGCTAGCTAGCTAGCTGGCTAGCTGTGGTTCGTGGCTAATGGATTCATTAGCATCGTAGCTGCCTCTGTGTCTGTGGCAGTAGCTTTAGCACCGGTTACAGCTCATAGTGTAGTAATGACAGTGTGCTACCAGCACACATGCAGCTGTGTCTCTGATTGAATTTAAGCTAGCTTGACTTTAATATACAGCCAACATGAAACAACCCGAGGTAGCAGGCTGGTGAACACAGAATTTGCTATTTCATTTTATGTTGACAGGGATGTGTGGTTGAAAAAATGGGGAAGCACAACAGCTATAACCTAAACCGTCAATGCATGGATCTGTGAACATACAGTTACTGGACTTTAAATGTGGTTCCATGTCTGTCTGGCCTTCTGTGTGTAGCACTGAGCAAGGGCCAGTATGTGCATACAAAGCAAAAATAGTTAAAGTACTGATCCCTGTGGAACACTATCCTGTGTTTATCAGTATAAGTAGGGTGTACAGCATCATTATAGACCGTTAGTGTTTGATGGGACAGACTGAGGGACACCAGGCGACCCGCAGACCCTTCAGACCAGAGAGGCTCTCCAGTTAATAGGATGGCATCGTCCGTAGTGTCTCAGGTGATGCTCACATCAAGTAGCAGCAAGAACGCAGTCAGAGTCGATGGCTGTGAAGTGTTTACATCTGAATTCGCTGAAGCTGATCAATGACTGCAGCTGATGGATGGATGACTGTGAGCCCGTCGGTCACCAGTAGTTTGAACGTTAATCAGTCAAAGTCTGTGCTCAACATTATAAAGTCAGATGTACTGTTCAATTTGGTTCAAGAGTATCCGCACGTCAAACACACAAATGTATGCAGCCAACAGCAGCATGCTAGTTTCTAAATCACAGTTTGCATGACAACACGTAGAGATGGTCACGTGCTGATGAAGGCCAACGTAAGAGCTGTTTTCTCTGCCTGCCTCCTTGTAGATCTGTTTCCTAATAAATCAAATATCAAACTCCTCTCCTCAAGCAGCGCTCACTCACAGAGGAGGGCGGCACCGTCAGGAGGACAGTGGAGACAGAGCAGCAAAGAGCAGCGGCAGGATGAAGCTAAACCACAGCGGAGAGAGGTGGTGGAGCAGGACCAGAGACTGGGACAGGAAGCAGTGCCCAGAGGGACCTGCCAGGCCATGTGTCCGGCTCGAGAGCTGCGGAACCGCGAGGCTCAGAACCGCCTTCACCGTTTCGAGGTGTTACCAGGCACGGAGAGAGACTGGCGGCCGAGAGGAGACGCTTTGCGTGCCGTCAAGGAGTACTCCAGACCAGCAGCTGGGAAAGACTCGACGAACCCCGCCGAGCTCCGGCCGCCCGCCGTGCTGCTGAAAACTGTGTGTTACCTTATTGATGAAATTGCTGCCTCGCTTCGTCTGCATCCGTGGACAGAGGTCAGTAGCATGTACACATCTTTGCTTCGGCTGATTTTCAGTTTTGGTCAGGAAACCCTGTAAGTTACTTGTTTAGGGAAAGATGTGAAGCTGTTGTCCTGCTGTCGACGCCCTGAAACACCTGAAACACCTGAAACATCACTGATGCTCACGTTTTACTGTAGAATTAAGTTGTTCTGTTACTGCAGTTGGCACAGCTTCTGGTAGAAAAACTGAATGTTTTCTGGTTTTATTGTAGAACTGATTCTAACACGGCTCAATAGTTTGACGTCCAGCAAGATCATTTCACTGCAGCTTAAATACACATGTGGTGTGTCCTGGTCTTCAGGTGTACAGCTTCGTCTTTGATCGGCTGCGCGGCGTCAAGCAGGACATGATCATCCAGAGGGTGTCCGGGTTGGACTGCGTGGCCATTTTAGAGCGGACGGTGCGTTTCCACATCTACGCCTCCTACCGTCTCTGTGGCGAACCCCTGCGGCTCTACGACCCTCGCATCAACGACACTCACCTGCAAGAATACCTGAGCTGGCTGTTAGACTGCTACGCAACCGGACCAGAACCACATCCCAACCAGGAGGAGTTCCAGGCTCTCGCTTTGCTGTACAACCTGGGTTGGTTTCCATGTTTACTGCTCACTGCTTCGGTGTATTTGTGTGCTCTGTGGAGGCAGCATGTAGATTATAGTCAGAGGTTGCACATGGAATGATTTTGTCCGTCTCATACTCTTCAGCTGGCATCCTGTCATTTTTCTGTACTTCTTATTCTTAGCAGATGAAAAGTCGGACTTCAGAAAGATGTTTTACTAATTAATTTAATTATCTCCTGCTGCATAATTAGAGTTAGTTATTGCGTTCTTTCTCCTCGTCTCTCCAGGTTCAGCTCATGCCGCGCAGCACATCATGGAGCTGCCCGAGCGACTCCGCAGCGCTCCTTCCATCACGCTCGCTCTTTCCATCAACCAGGCTTTTCTGGAGCGAAACCCGGTCCGTCTGCTGCGGCTGGCTCACAGGCTGAGCTTCCTGCAGACCTGTGCGCTGCACCGCCACCTGGCGGCGTGTCACAGAGATCTGCTGCTCATATACAGCCACGGATTCAGCAGCCGCAACTGTCGCTTTCCTCTGGACAGACTGGCTGGGCTCTTGTCTCTGGACACGCCGCTGACGGCTCAGCTGTGCCAGGCGTATGGAGTCGAGGTGAACCGGGACGACCAGGTGGTGTTCTCCAAAGCTGCTTTCTCTGAGCCAGAACAAGGGAAGCTGCACTGCAACCTGTATCACAGCATCGTGTCTGAAAAACAGAAAGACCTCACTGTCCAGAACATCATTCATGGCTGCGCTTGAGACTAAATAATCCGACCAGACGCAGGCTGCAGGTGTAGTCCTGCCATCAGCCGAATACCCAGGATGCTCTCTGCTCCCCTCTCACCAGCTCACTATGACAGCAGCCTCCAAACTGGCAACCTGCCGCTCTTACATTTGGTTTTGTTGAGGATTTGCTAGTTTTTAGGTTTCAATCACAGTTCTCACAGTGACAGCAGTCGGATGATGTTGTGGCCTGAACAGGGAACCTGTGTGTTGCTCCACAGATAGACCACAGTGGAAGTTTCAGGGATTTAAAATGTGGAACAAAGACACTGGCAGGCAGCATGTTCCTACTCAGTCTGACTTAGTGGATGTATGCAGCAGGTGCCACGCTGCTCTTTACAGTTTTTAAAATGCACTTCACTCCAGGAGACACCAACCAGAACCTCTGGCATGCAGCCCACCACACTGACAGTGTGACGTTCTGTGGAGGATCGGCTGTTTTTTCAGTGAGCCACACTTCCCACCTCCTTACATGCAAAAACTTTTCACTCGTCACTATTATAGGGGAACACTGAAGCCCCTCCTTAGCACCGCTCAAGACAGTTCTGATCTACTCAGACAAGCACTTGTTCCTCCTGTGACAGAGCGATGAGGTGCAGCCAGACCCAGACGTAGAGCTCAGCGAGGCCAATGCATCACAGTGTTGTTCAAGGACACTTATGGGCGTCACATTTCTACTCATTTAACAGTTTTACTGCCTCAGAGGTTTGTTACTCTTGTTGTTCTATCTCAGACACCTAATACCTGTATTTGTTTTATTTTTCCAGCTAAATTTGATTTTAAAGAAGCAGATCTGGGCTGCCGTTGAGCTGATGGTCAACAGCAGAGAACTCACTGTAATGACGTTAAGATGTGAACTTACTTCTGTTTTGCTGCCATTTCCCGGTGATGTCTGGATGCTGTGTGATGTTTTGTGTTGATTTATTCTCCAAAGAAATGCAGTATTTTGGACACATTTCAATAAACTTTGTTACCTGAGGAGCTGCCTCTGACTTTTCCTTCACATGCATCTGAGCTGATTGGCCAGTAGAGGGCAGCAGATACCTGCCCAGGGCAACACTGGGGCAATAAGTGGAGAAAACACAAGTTGTGTGTTTTTAGAAGTTTAGTGGAGCTTTGTCAGGATGCACTGAGATAACAGGATGAAGTGCATCTGGTGGATGGATTGATTGATTGATTGATTGATTGATTGATTAATTGATTGGTTTCTGAGCGGAGCTGGAAGTCTGCAGGTCGTTTACAGTCCCGCTCTGCAGCAGAGGAGTGAGGAGGAGGAGGAGGAGGAGGAGGAGGAGGTATCACGGTGGATGAAGCGCAGCCCCTGGACTGCTGCAGGAGCGCACACACGCGCGCACACACGCACACGCACAAAGAACCCGACCGGAGATCAGCCGGAACCGTCGGAACAGCGAGCCTCTGCGCGGATCTTTACATGTCAAAGGAAGCTTTAGGGTGACGGTGGGAGGACACCGGGATCTGTAATGCTGAAATATGAGAGAACGGAACCGGGGCGGGTGAAGAAGGCACATGGGAGAGGACTGTTCGTGCACTCTGGGCTCTAAAACAAGAAGGAAAGAGGATCTGGGCGCAGAAGGGGGATGATTACTACAAGTTGATCTTTTCTTTTTTTCTTTTTTTGTTGTTGTTTCCTTTCTTTGGTTCCGGACGAGTCTCTGCAACACCAGAACAAGCTCAATGGATAGATAGACGGACGGATCCAGCTCCGAGAGACGCTGCTGCTGCTGCACAGACGCTTCATTTAAGTTCGGCATCAGAGTTTGTAGAGAGCTCATTCAGGGCAGAGAGAGGTCCAGAAGAACATCTCGCCTCACCGGAGCCAAAATGCTGCGCTGGTCTTTGACAGCTTTCAGTCTGTCCTGGACTTTGTTCTTCTGTAACGTGAGCAGAAGCTGTGCACAAGAAAGACAGTAAGTGTCCTGAGAGGTGCATGTGGTGTCTCTGGGTCAAATGCTCGCACAGCAGTGTGGCTGTAAAGCCTCAGAGCTGCTAAATATGACAGAAAATCACATTTATTTTTCAGTTTAGAGCAGCTTTAAGGTTTTAATGCAACTTGTGTGCAACATTTTCCGCAGAAACAAGGTGTCCTTTGTGAATATGTGGGATTTAATGTCATCACAGGTAATATCTGAACCATCTCAACACCTGGACACTTGTGTAAAGTCAGACGTCTCGTTCACTTCTGTGTGTTACTGAGCTGTGAGCAGGCTGATGGCATCAGTCAGCTGCTCCAGGCTTTCATTCTGAGAGTCCATAGCAATAAAAAAGCTGTGAGCATTTCTTCCAGTTTGTCCTGAGCAAGTAAAGGAGTTCAGCTCAGCGTGCAAAATGACCAAAACCTGCAAGTTTATTCTCAGATGTAGGCTTGATTTGTACAAACAGAGCTTATATTTGAGTGTTCAAGTGTGCTGAGGGAGAAGTTTGAGGCTGAGAACATTGAACCATGTGACCCACTGTTCAAGGCTTCACCTACAAAGGAGAACACAAATCCTTCTCAGCTCAGAGGACCAAAAGTTGGACAAAAAAAAAGAAAAACACAATAAGATCTTGAGCCATGTGACTGAAATACGCATGGTCTCTCCACCACCTGATCCAGGCTCATCCAGGAGCTGGTTAAACTCACTGTAGATCAAACGCACGCAGTCAATTTCCTCGTATTATCTTCCTCCTCCTGAAGCCTTATTTTCCAGGCTGGGGTGAGGGGAGGGGGAGAGATTTTCTCATGACTTTCTCTCTCGGGAAACTGCGGTTGCCTCCGGCTGTACCGCTGCAGTGCCGTAATGCCAACCACCTGATCCGTCTCTCGTGCATGCAGTTGGGTTTTGCGCTCAGGGCTTTGCTCTCCCTTCATTTCTCTGATCTTTGGTTAAAGTTTTTTTTTTTTAGGAGGCGAGTTGGTTTGAAAGAGAAGATATTTGCTCTGATTTAAGAATGGCTGCAGCATGTGGGTGGTACGGCTGGCTTTGTGTTGGATCCTTCAATCAACACAACAGTGATCCTCAGCGCATCACTGCTCCACTCAGGCCCAGCTCACCAGAACCGCGCTAACAACAGCACCTATTATTCTGCCCTGGCTACCTGAGAGATGCCGCCCGTCTCTGCCAGACGGCCAGATATTCTTTCATCCAAATAAAACTTTAAACTGGTCTTTTTTCCTGCCCTCCAGCTTCAGAGCCTGTTTGTCAGCATCAAAGCCTGACCTTTGCTCTGCGACCTCAGTGACGGCTCCTTCCCTCAATTAAATGTCAGAGTGACTGTGTGGAATCTCAGTCGTTAGTTTTTCAAAAACAGACGCCAAGGTTCTGTCAGAGGTGCCAGACCACCCAAAGAAAAACACTGGAGCAGAAAGCCCATTGGCCGACAGGTACCTACCGTGTCCCTGGTAACCGCTGCAATTAAAAACCTGATCTCGCTGCACAAATCCATGAGGAATGTCCCTGTTAGTATCATGCTAGGACAGAAAGCAACACTTATTTCTCTTTATGCATCGCCGCTTTCCTTCAAATCGAGTATAAGTTTGTCCTTCCTGTGACTCTCCTCTGTTTGACCTCTGACCTCTCGTGTCTCCTGCCACCACCTGTTTTCCTGCTTCCTCCTCCTCCTTTCGCTTTCTCCTCTCAGGGGCTACCTGGTCGCCGCGCCCTCCGTGTTCCGGGCCGGCGTCGAGGAGAGCGTGAGCGTCACCATCTTCAACGCCAAGGCGGAGACGCGTGTCCAGGTGCAGCTGTCGGTGAAGGGCCAGACGGTCGCCCACAGCCACGGCTCGGTGCTCGGTGAGCAACGGATTCCTGAGCTAAGGTTACGCTGGCACAGAGCGCCGCTATCAGAGAGAGGGGAACTTGCACTGACAAGTAGAGCTGCTCGATATCCCAACTGCTGTGCGATTTATTCAAAGTACATTGAGCTCACGCAGGTACAGAGTCACACAGATGGAAGAACGCACCTCCGTCTGGGTTTTTATACATGCTGTTGGATTGGAAGCATCAGCTCAGCCCGTCCCAACGGTCGCTAAGGGTGTACAGGTTGGGATTGGTTTGACAGCACCAGTCATAGATGGAGCTGGCTCTGCTGAGAGTGGCATGGAGACAGGTAGCAGCTGGATGTCAGAGCAAACTCAACCATAACAGCGTCCATATTTAAGTACATAGAAACTTGATTCATCCCACTGGGGAAACTAGAGATATCCAGGAGCTCCAACATGTTAGATTTAAGAAAAATATTGTTCAAATCATGCTGGTATTTCACAACATAAATGAGTATTAACAGATCTAAACGCAGTGTAACAACACAAAATAATCCTGTTAAGCATGTAGAAGGGGTCCTTCATGTTAGTGGTGTTTTACAGATTGTATGTGACTCTCCTTAACGCTCTCTCCTCGTCTCTGTTTCAGACAAAGGCACCGTCAAACTGAAGGTGAGTCTAACTTTCTGCGTTGGTTTCTCTCGGCGGCGGTGACAGCTGCACAGTAGTGAGCGCCCCGTTTGTCCGCTGTGTGCACATTCCTCAGGCAACATGCAAATCAACACTAACGTTATTTGTAATGCAACATCTGTCTCCGCTCATTCATTGGGAATAAGGTAACAGCCCCGATGTAATATGCAACAGCTGTTGACGTGCATGTACGGTCCGCCGCCCCCGAAGACTGGAATAGATCAATCTAGAATGCACGACTCGATTCCTCGCCTTCTGCCTCCCCTCCCTGTAACCTCCACCCTCATTCTCATGAAATACTGTCATGTGCTGTAGCCTGGCATCCTCCTCGGGCCTTTTAACGCAGCTCGCTTGTTATTCTATGACCCATAAATTGTGAAAAATATAAAATCAGTGGCGGACAACTTGAAATCGTGTCGCCACATGAGCCTTGAGTAAACATTTCAGTCCTCATTTCCTTCTATTGACTGGGTTTCTGTGTGTTTTTGTGCCACCAGGTTCCGTCCGGGCTCCGAGGCCAGGCCCACCTGAAGGTTTGGGGGAACCGTCACCTCACAGAGGGAGGCTACATTTTCCACAACTACACCACGGTCACAGTGGAGAGCAAAGGCTCGGCTGTCTTCATCCAGACCGACAAGCCCATCTACAAACCCAAACATAAAGGTTCCCTCATAGTGCGCCTGGTAGTTAATCAGTTAATCACAGACATGTAGAGAAATGAGGCACCTTGTTAGAGCTTGATGTCAAACAGACTTCAGTAGAGACTGGACTTTAGCTGCAGAGCTAATGTAGAAACAGGTGCTGGGATTGTGATGTATTATAGCGTCTGACAGCATTTCAACCCATCAAGTTCATTTAAAGCTTTCAGAAATACTAGAAATTCAAATGCATGGAGATTTTTATGATAAAGAAGTCAGCTTGCTCTGTTTTCTTTCCAACGTTGTGTTTCTTTTCCCGTCTTCAGTGCTCATCAATGTTTACTCCGTCACCCCCGACATGAGGCCAGTGAATGACAAGGTAATCCTGAACCTGTGTCGCCTTAAAGCTGCTCGAATAGAAGAGAATAAAGTAGAACTGTTTTACTGTCATTGTACCGTGAACAACCAAATGTAAGCAGCGATCCTTTCAGTGCATTCTCACAGTCAGACAGCAGTTTATGTTAAAAGTACGGTCTGAAATGTGCACAATGAAATATAGAAATATAGCAGAAAATCAGTATGTACAGGCGGCACAGCTGATTTGTGCACGGATAGCTCAGCTGATGTGTTAAGTTTACCTTTAAATGCAGTGTTGTAACTGATGCTGCACTTCTGGATGTTGTATAGGACAGAACATGTGGTTGAAAGTCGTGCATGTTGCATCTCCAACAGATGAACATCACACAGCAACAGAAAAATAAAGAATAAGCTTTATAAAAATGAGCAGGATTAACAATGAAAGCTGTAATTTAATCTATAACTTGCATTTCACAAAACAGAAATCCTGAATGTCCACACCTCAGTTTGTATTATTCACATTTAGCCCAATGCTTTTATATAATAATACTCACTACCAACAAACTTTTCTGCCTTTAATTGAGAGAGCCAGTCTGCTCAGAGTGCAGAGAAATGTACAGTCACCTATTGACAGGAGCCCAGCCGCTCATTTCTGCTGGAATGTTAGCTCTGAACAGAACCGTGCAACTGTGCAGACAGACGCTTTATTGATGTGTGCAGCTATAAAGGAGAGCTGCAGGTAACGGGCAGCGCTCACTTTCACACATGGATGATTGTTGGATAAGGAATGAGCGAAGTGTTGACACGAGGATCCTCCGCAGGCTTTATAGTTTTTCACCTAATTCGTCGTGTACTCGTCTGGCTGTTTTGCAGATGGAGGCCTATGTTTTGGTGAGTGCAGGCTGCTGGCGGGACCACCCAGCGCTGGCAGAGCCACGTCCGGGAGGGGACGGTGGCAATTTGAGTTCCCAGCCTGGTTGGAGATTACAGAGCAGAAGTCAGGGCAGCTCACCTAGATAACAGGGTGCTCTGTGGAACAGTACGAGGATAAACAACATGAAAGGAAACCTCTCCTCCTCTCCTCCTCTCCTCTCCTCTCCTCTCCTCTCCTCTCCTCTGAGGCTGAGGGAATCCCAACTAAGAGCCTGAAACAAGATGCTTTATGTTTGACTTGTAGCCTGTTCTGCATGTGACATGAGGAAAAGTCCTAAAGATATCTGGGTCAAGTTCAGTTCATGGATTAATGAAACCCAGTTCCAAATCTGATCTTTCAGGATCCAAGAGGCTCCAGGATGGTCCAGTGGAAAGGGCTTCGATCCGTCTGCTGTGGTAAGCTGCGTCCTCTTCACTCTGTTCACGTCAGAACTGTGCAGCGTCAACATTCACATTTCATTGCAGTGTTTTTTTTAGGTGACTTAATTCATAAAGATTTCTCCCTTTTTGTTCCATAACTGGCATAATTCAGTATATTTCACATGAGGAGTGTATGTGGTGACACATCAGGGTTAAATAGTTGAAAACACAGCAGTGTTGAACACGTTAACAGGATTTTTCTCCCTTGCAGGGATTGTGAACATGAGCTTTCCTCTGTCGGACCAGCCGGTGTTTGGAGAGTGGTTTATCTTCGTGGTGGTGCAGGGCCACACCTATAACAAGTCGTTTGAAGTGCAGAAATACGGTAAGGACCTGTACGGAGGGAGAGATAAAGTCCTTTGCACAGCAGTTATTAGCGTTGTTTATCAGGACGGCTTTGTTTTTCACATGTTTGACATCAGAGGCTCCTAAAGCTGCTCTGCGGTTCTTAATTGTATTTTAATCTCCGGCAGCGATACGCTGATGTTTGTGTTCACATTTCCAGATACAGGTTCAGATAATTCCAAAACATGTTTTTCAGCCAAGCAGAGCATGTTCACTATTGAGTTTTAGGGTAATTAAGTAGGTTTAGGTTTCACTAATATTATTTTATGTATAACAAACCAGTGAAAAACAACAACAACATTCTGTTGCCTCTCCCACAGTGATGCCCAAGTTTGAGCTGGTGATCGATCCACCTCGCTACGTCCGAGATCTCAACTCATGTGAGCAGGCCACCGTCAGGGCAAGGTGAGGGGCCTCAAATTCAGATTTAAACAGAAAAACTGGTCCGTCACAGGAACATGGCACCCAGTGCCGCCAGAGAAACTCGTCTGTTTTTATGGATTTCTGCACTGACTTCAGCTGCTGTATCACTGTAGAGGTACAGCAGACCTTCATGTCATCAGGAATGAAAGAACTTCCTTGTTAAGCTCTGATATGTTGTGCAGGTATACGTTTGGGAAGCCAGTGACGGGGAAGCTCACGGTGAATATGACCGTGAATGGAGTCGGATACTACCGCCATGAGATGGGCCATCCTGTAATCAGAACCATGGAGGTTAGTTTGTTTAGCCTACAATCAACAGGTATCCAAATATCGGATAATTTACTGCTGCATATGGATTTTTTACAGACTTCCAAGATCGTGCAGAAGCGAGAATATTGATTGACTATCATGAATTAATCAGAGATTAAACTCCAAAGCCCACATTCAGCTCTACCTGGTTCTGTCTCTTCTGTTCTCAGATCAAAGGTTCTGCAAACTTCAGCATCTGTGTCAAAGACATGATGCCCTTAGACGTGGCCGATCACTTCCGGGGGACGGTGAGCGTCTGGGCGTCGGTGACCAGCATAGACGGAAGCAGGCAAACCACATTCGACGACTCCACGCCGGTTCACAAACAGCTCATCGACATCAAATACTCCAAGGACACTCGCAAGCAGTTTAAACCCGGTCTGCCTTACAAAGGGAAGGTTAGTCTGTTGGGTTTTCACACTCAGACCTAGTTAAATATAATCGGCTTTCATTTGGCCCTTTACTGTCTGGTTGTGTTTTTGGTTTTACATGTTCACACTTATTCCTTGTTGCCAAGTAGATAGAGGTCACCTATCCCGATGGAAGCCCGGCCGACGGGGTCCGGGTTCGGGTTAAGGCAGAGCTGACCCCCAAAGACAACGTCTACACCAGCGAGCTGATCTCCAGGGACGGCCAGGCCACCTTTGAGATCCCCTCCATCCCTACTGCTGCTCAGTACGTCTGGCTCGAGGTCAGTGGTCGGAGCAGCGGCTGGTTCTGGAGCTACGTAGCACAAACAGGGTAAAGTCACTCAGAGTGTTTTGTTTTGCTCGCCACAGACCAAAGTAACTTCCATTGATGGCAAGACAGTGGGAGACCAGTACCTGCCCAGCTACCTGTCCATTAGTAGCTGGTATTCTCCAAGCAGGTGTCACATCCAGATCCAGAGCCCCGGCGCCACACTCCAGGTCCGCTTTGCCTTTCCTTTCTGCTCCAGTTTGGTCCTTTTGCATAACTGAAGCTGTTTTATACACACAGTACCGCAGTAACACCGTCGGTCCGTGTGCAGGTTGGCCAAGAGGCAGAAGTTGCGCTGAAGTCCACGTGTCCCTGTAACTTCACCCTGCACTATGAAGTGGCCTCCAGGGGGAACATCGTCCTGTCCGGCCAGCAGCCGGCCAACCTGACGGCCGCACACCGAGGGAAGAGGGCGACGGTCACCTTCGACAAGAACATTCACAGCACCCCCCTGCCTCCCTCTGCTTCTGGTACTGCTCACATTTCCTGTTATCACATCTCAAACTGAACCACTTTTAGATCGATTATAAGAATTAAAGGATGCACAGAGTACAGTTGTTGTGGTGCTACCAGCCAGGACTGCATCCCTCCGTCCTTCTCTCTCTGCCAGGTGTGGCAGGTGCGTCCTCGCAGGCTGAGATGGACAGCTGCGTGTCGTACCTTCGCTTCCCCGTTAGCCACAGCATGGCGCCGCTCAGCCGCCTGCTCGTCTACTACGTGAGGGAAAACGGCGAGGGCGTCACCGACAGCCTGCAAATCCCCGTCCAGCCCGAGTTCGAGAACCAGGTTTGGAAACACGTTGCTGTCATTTAGTCCATCCAGAGAGCGGCACAGCCTCAGGTTCTTATGAAAACGCTGATGTTGTCGGAGCTGCAGTAGTTTCAAGGTTTTTTTTTAATGTAAAAATAACTATTTATGAAGACGTGGAGAGGAGGCTGCTCTGTCTGTATACGTGTTGGAGGCAGCAGCGTTACAGACCAGCATCATGTCTGTAAACAAACAGCTGCGTTGGCCTCAGAGAGCTCCCAGTTCCTGCCTGCATTAGGGGGAGTTAACTCCCTCAAGTATTTACAGCTCTCTGGTATGCCCTTACAACACTGTGTGTGTGTGTGTGTGTGTGTGTGTGTGTGTGTGGTGCGTGTGTGTGTGTGTGTGTTTGTGTGTGGTGTGTGTGTGTTTGTGTGTGGTGTGTGTGTGTTTGTGTGTGGTGTGTGTGGTGTGTGTGTGGTGCGTGTGTGTGTGTGTGTGTCGGAGGGCAGGACGAGGCCGTGGCTGCAGGCAGATCAGTGGGGTCACCACAGGGCAAGATGACAGGTTGCAGAACGGTGAACGGAGGACGAGCGGAACCGATTAATGGAGCTAATTTGTGGCTGCGCGCTGGCGGAGAAACAGTTTTTGATGTGTGAAAGTTTAAGGCCGACTCTTTTTTTGGGGGGGTTATCAAGCAGCACCACCAGCTGGTCCTGTCATGATCCAGGAAATGAAGTGACTATCTGACAGGTGGTTGTCTGTTCATGTAGCTCATCAGGTGAACTGCAGATTTAAAGCTCCAGGTTTTTAAATGGGAATTTCTCCATTTGATGTTTGTCCAGTTGTTCAGGCAGTTTGATGACCTCTCTGATCATTTTGGTGGCGTTCATCACTGATTGCTGACATATTGTGACCATCTATTAACGGATGAATACAAACATTTCAAAAAGTTTACTCAGAAACTTCAATAAGCCAAAACTGATGTCATGCAGGTGCAGTTTTGTGGTTGGAGGACGTGATGAAGGCACGTTTGACTTTAGAAATGTGCTTGTTTCTGTGCATATCAGCTGAGTGTCTCCTGATGGTTGGACTGCAGGTTTCCGTTTCGTTGTCGGCTAATGAATCGATGCCAGGAGACCAGGTGAGCCTTCGTGTCCGAGGGGAGAAGGGCTCCTGTGTTTGCGTGGCCACCGTGGATAAAAGCCTTTACCTGTTGAAGCCTGACTTCCAGCTGAGTCCTGACAAGGTCGGTCGTATTTAAGGTTTATACTCATATTTCACTTCAGTAATCTTCAACAAATGAAGATATATTCTGTGATGTAGGTATAAGCAGACGGGAGTGCTGGTCTCTGTTACCTGAGCTTTATGAGTTTGATCTGTCTGCGGCTCTGAGCTGTATCTGTGTGCTTCACTGTCTTTGTGTGTTTGTTATCTTGCAGGTGTTTAAAGAAATGGCAGATTTCGACGTTTCAGACGCCTTCGGCATCCCTAAAGACGACGGACACTTCTGGTGGCCGGGCCTTTCATCAAAGAGGCGGCGGCGGTCCTCGGTGTTCCCGTGGCACTGGGATATCACCAAGGACGCACGCTTCGCTTTCACAGTGAGAACACACACGTAGTGTTTTTAAAAAAGCCCACAGTGATGCGACAGCAACGGGAAATAATAACCCTACTGAGTGTGTGTGTGTGTGTGTGTGTGTGTGTGTGTTGTTTCTCTGTGTGTTTAATTCAGGAAACAGGGCTGGTTGTGATGACAGACATGGTGAGTCTGAACCACCGGCAGAGCGGAGGCATGTACACCGACGAGGCCGTTCCTGCTTTTCAGCCGCACACGTCCACCTTAGTGGCCGCCATGCACTCCAGACCCACCACCAGGTAGAAGATCTGCCGTAGAGATGGTCATCAGCTGACCACCGTGAACCCTGACATGGCTAAACGTTAGCGTGTCTTCTTGTTCCATCTCATTGTGGCGACTAGAAAAGCTTTTTTAATCCTCTGAACCTCAAAACCTGCCAGAGGGTACGTAAGTGGTGTTGTGTTTAAAATGTTAAAAACCGCCAAAGTGACACGATTTATCAGAGCAAGTGTAAAAACACAGGGAATCCCTATCTTTCTGACAGTCCTTGAACTGCTCGTCTGTGTCGTGCTGCTTGGTTGGAATAAGTCACCAAGTCTGAGCTTCCAGCCGTTATGCTTCCTCACCGTCACGTTATCCAACAGGTCTCATTTAAATATTTGCCAAAAACAAAGTGTTCTTCAACCACAATCTGTAAAAAAACAGAAAATTCAGTCCCTCGACGCAACTGACAAACCGTGAGTGACTCGATTAACAGTCGTGTGAGAAAAACTCAGCAGCTTTATGTCTGAGCCGGGTTGAGCTGCAGGCTGTGTCTCCTGAGAGCCGACCGCTCCTAAAAGAAATGCACATTTTAGGTTGTAAAGTGTTTATAGTGGGGAGAGTTCACATTTATTCTAAAGTGTTGTGGACACTTGTGGGCATTTGGAAAAATGTTGAACTGGTTGGTTCCGTTTTTCTTTTTCAGTTTTTGCCCGTTAAGTAATCAAAGAAATTCAACGTTTGTGTTTTCTTTGGTATAATTTATGGCATTATAACATGACCCTGCACACGTCTTTAGGTTTTCTCTCCTTGTAGTCATGGTTGTGCTGTTCTCATAGAGCTACAGGACGGGTTTTATTTATTTATTTTTTATTGTGGTTGAAAAATGAGTCCAGAGTGAGGAAAAGTGTGACAGGACCAGAAAACGCCCAGAAACTGCTCTGGGTTCAGAGGGTTAACCGATACGAACGTTTACAGAAGAAACACGCGTATAAACAGCTATTTGTGATTTAATGTCAGCTGCTGATGTTCACATCTCAGCCGTTTAACAGTTTAAACTAATGACCTTTCTGTGTTCATAATAAACTGTGTGCGTGAAAGCATTACGGACTGAACTCTCCTTCATGTCAGATGGGAGCAAACAAGTTATCATCATTGAGAAAAATTTACTGTGATCCTTCAGTGGACCACACACAGCAACACGGGCATGTGCTTCACCAAAAACAATGGAAAGCCAGAGCAGAAGAGAGCAATAAGTGCTTCAAGATCCACAGAATTATGTCTTAGTAGTACACTTGTAAGTATTTGTCATCTGGAACGAGTAACAGACAAGCAGAGAAAAACATGACAAGAGAAACGACTTTCCTTCGCTCCGTGCTGCATATAGTTCTCATTATGGGGATGGAGATTAAACACATGATGTGACTTTGGAGAACATCAGCGAGGAATTTTGAGTAATATGTTTTCCAATTATGCTGTTGTTTTATTAGAGCAGCTGAAGCTTTTTACTGATGTCAGCTTGTGTTTTGGTTGCAGAGCAGAGAAGCGGAGACGCACATTTTTCCCAGAGACTTGGGTGTGGCACTGCCTCAACGTCAGGTATTTAAATCTTTATACAAATATTTCTCTTGTGCGAGTGTGCACGCTTGCACGCCTGTGGTCGGATGTATCGGATGCGCCAGATTTTCTATGCTTTCATGCAATTTAAAGCACTTTGGAGAGCTGGGAAATGGAGAGAAGGGGAGCGAATGTAGAAAAATTCTGAAGAATGGAAGGAGACAAAAGGAGGAAAGCATTTACAGGGTGGAGAAGAGGTGAAACTGAGACGCCACAGGAGGAGAAAAGGTGTAGAAAGCAGGATGTAGGTGAGCGGGAAGTGAAATTGGTGAGATTTAAGGTGCGTGGGAACTTCGTATATGCAAACGTTGATGTTCCATCGTGTAGCAGCATCCAGCATTTCCCCCTCTGGGTGTGAAGGTGCCTCATTTAATCCTGGATTGGACTCTTACTTTCTCCTTCCATTCATTTCCAGCCAACATAAATGAGCTGCCCATAGATTTCCATATGCTCCATGTTCTTTTGGATGGGACTTCGGCTCTCTACATAATTTCCTGTGAAGTCCAAAGCTCGGATTTTCTTTAAAAAGTCTATAAAAATGGATTTTTGGGCAACTTTGATCAAAGGGAGGGCAGTTTTTTGAAGTTTATTGCGTCCTGTGACCATTTGCCAAGGCCAACATTAAGTATGTGCTGCCAAATATGATCTCAGCCCATTTGGTTCGGAGGAAACGGATCGGGTCAACACCTGACTGTCCTGCACACCTGTCCGTTCGCTGTAGCTGCGTTGGTGCAGGTGTTGTTGTTGACACAGGTGTTACACATCACAGTAATCTCCTGCGTTTCATCAGGCGTCCTCGTTGCCTGTTTGTTGCTCACACTTACTAAAATGATGCTCAGATTGTTTTATTTCAGCACGTTCTGCCACTAAAGTCGTATCTGCTGCTTGCAGCTCTGAAACCGGGGAAGCGGAGCTGCAGCTCGATGTGCCGGACTCCATCACCACGTGGGTGGCCGAAGCTGTCGGCCTGTCCGACGAGACGGGACTCGGTTTGGCAAAGAGAGCCGAGCTTCGCACCTTCAAGCACTTCTTTGTGGACTTCACGCTGCCCTACAGCCTCATCAGAGGCGAGCAGACCAAAGTGCCGCTCACCGTCTACAACTACCTGCCCACCTGCTCTGAGGTAGGATCAGGAAGGAAACGCACAGAAAGCAAACCTTTCCACAATAAAAGTACAGTACAGCTCCACGAACAAACTTTACTCTGTTAACTGTAAAACATGAGCCTCTTTTTAATGATTTCTACTGTTTCTATTTTTAGAAATTTATTGTAATTTTACAGGTTTTTCCCTGTTTTGTTAAATTACTGATAATATCTTCTAAAACTATGAGTTTACATGTTCACCATGAAATACCAGAACTTTAAATATTCAATGTCCTCATCAAAACTCTGTGCTTTTATAAATGATAATTATAATGTTAATAATGTCTTTAAATCAGAAGAACGTGCTGGTATTTTGCATATATTTACTGTTATTTGAAAGAAAAAATGATTTATATTAGGACAGAAAACTGGTCAATAATCCTTTAAATATTATTTTACAGATGGATAATGTTTATTTTGTTAAATTACAGATAATAGCTACTAAAGGCACTAAAATAAAGTATTAATTCACATTGTTGGCTTTAAAACAAACAAACAAAAAATTTATTTAAAAAAACTGAAAATAAAGTTTAAATCAAAACTCACTGATTTCAGCAGAAGTGTTGAAGCTCACAGAGGAAACTCAAACAGATGAAGGTGACTGTGCAGCTCACTTTCTTTGCTCCCGTGTGAATAATTCCAGCAGGTTGTTGGTTTTGTGGTGGAACTGGTTCACTGGAAGGACACATGTCTGGATTCTGTTTTACTCTCTTTATAATCCATAGAAATACTCCTGCTGTCAGGTCTTAGTGTTTCTGTTAGTGAGGTTCTGTAACACCATAGCTTCTTCATCACATTACTGCATTACTGAGGTTATTCTCCATGTTTAATACCACAGTCGGGTCTCAGCCTCATATGAACCGTCGTCATGTAAAGCAGTATTTTATATATTAGTTGTCAGGTTTTAACAGCTAATATGTAAATTATTGAGGTAAAATCAAACCATGAGTAACACTAGAGGATCTTAACCCTAAAGTTCACATTTATTTGGTTAATTTAGAACACAAACCTGAACCGTTTTTATGTGAAAGCACTTTGGTGCAACAAATTCTGTTTTAAACAGGCCGTAAACGAACAGTGACGTGAGATGTAATACGCTGAAAGATGGATCAAAACTTTAACAGAAGGTAAAAGATGAAAACTGGCAAACAAACAAAGAACCAGGACAAGGTGACGTCTGAGCAGGTAGAGCTCCACAGTGACACGATGTGAGTGTAAAAAAACAGGCTGTAGTCAGTAAAAGTTCACGAGAAGGTCTCTGAGTGTGTGTAGACGTGCAGCAGGCACCGAACTTACACAAGAGTCAGCAGCAGCTCCAGTGGAATTACAATATGGAGAAGCAGAATTACAACATTAGGTCAATAAAACCTATAATCATCCTAAACATAACACAGTGGAAGAGCTTGAAGTGAAGACTAAACATCAGAGAGAGGACACAGCGCGTCCTCTAGCTGCTGTAAACACACACAAGTGTATAATGCTCTGTACATGGGGTTTTTAATTTCTTTTTTTATTTCTGGCATTTAGCAGAACTGGTTTAATGTCAAAGCAACGTGATAAACAAGTCCGGGGTTCCTGTGGAGGAGCTGTGAGTAGGGAGGCTCGGGGGTACGGAGGTTGGAAATTCCAAAGGAAGGATGGGTTTGTGAAGTGAAGGTATGAGATTAGCCCAGAAGTATGTTTCCGCGCTGACTTTGAAGAGCCCTCCAAGCTCCGTCCTGGCCTTAAATGGGTCCATCCTGCTCTCCGCACAGATGACATCATGATGTTTGCAGATGAGCCTGTTAAACGGCCTGTGCGTGTGCTGCCCTGATGTCATGTTAGGTGAATATGCAAACCAGAATAGCCCTTCCTTTGATGTCCACCCCGGCAACATGTGATTCCTATATTTTCTGCTCCGTTATTTATGACTTGTGGCATGCGGATAAAGAACAGTTAAATGATCCCTCTGCATTACCGAGCCCTGTGAAAATTGGACGATGAGTGGAACTTAATCCTTCGGGGAGCTCGAGGAGCATGAGTCAGTCAGCATGGAAAATTCACAATGTGATTTAAAAAATTCTCCCTCGCTTTCGGAGCTTTGAGGAAACACGCTATATGAGGGCGGGGCGTGCCGAGCAGACCTGATGTCATCGCGGCCTGTCAGAGGAGATCAATGGCCTCTGATTTGTCTCTTCCTCTCCTCTCCTTTTCATCCCTCCGTTCACAGGTCCACGTGAAAGTGTCGGTTCCAAAAGGCATCAAGTTCGTGGGTCATCCTGGGAAGCACCACCTGACCAGGAAGAAGTGTGTAGCTCCTGGAGAGGCCACTCCTACGTCCATCGTGTTGTCCTTCACTGAGCTGGGATCTGTCAACATCACAGGTACCCGCAGAAGACAATCAGCTCCGTCTCACTATGACCTTCTTTTTTAATTTGAAAAACTACAGTGACAAATTCACGCCTAATTATCTTTTTAAGCAGGAAATCATGAATATTTTAAGGAGGTTCTGAGACACTGACTTTGCCGTACCGTAGAACACATGGATCAGTCTATGCAGCATCAAGAAGGAGATAACTGTGTAAATGCAGGATGAACTATTTTAAGTTCTCGTCACGTGTTGAGGAAGAAGGAAGCAGATCAGCGTTTGTTGTGAAAGAACGACTCCCGGTTTGGATGCTTGTGTAAATAACACCGATTAGATTCTGCTTAATCGTGGAAGTGCTGTTGTTTAAATCCTGGAGTGGTGCGGCGCTCACAGACAATGGCGGCCCTTCAGCAGGACGCCGGTCCCGTCAGTGTGATGCCTCACAGAAAGGCGAGCCTTTGACTCGGCAGAGCCAAGGAGCCAAGCTGTGTGTGATCTGGTCACCCTCCCAGGTTACAGATAGTCCCCTCCAGAGCGCATGTGGAAACAAAGCAGGCCAGCAGTGGGGGAGTAACCAGAGCTGCGCTGTGACACTCAGTGGCATGTTGATGAGTTTGCAGGTCACTGGCGGTCAATGGGCCCCCCATGGCCCCACTCCTCGTCCCCTGGCCCCTTGTGTTTCCTTCTCACTACACACACACAAAGAGACGCCATTGGCACAGGGCCACATTTCCAATGTGCTCCCCAGCAAGAGAACTGGGAGTCCTTTTACAGACATGTTTGTCCTGTGTAACGTATGTTGATGTCCGCAGATAGCATGAGGGACGTGGCCTCAATCCAGGAGGGGCTGATTTTTGACTTCACACAGGATGTTGATGTTTTCCTCCAATCTCTTGACCAGTTGCCATCTTCATGATCATATATGTCAAATCCTCCAGTGATAGTGACTTAGTGCTTCAGCAGGGCGAGCCTTGCTGTCTGGGTGTCTAAGACGCACTTCGTAGTCTTAAGTGTCTCAACAACAAACCGAACAAACCAGCAGCCCAGGAGGAAACCATGGCAGTCTTACCCCCCTTTAGCTCAATGTTAGCAGCTCCACCATTAGCATCACAGGTATAAACACATGCTAGATAGATTCCTGCTGAGTGGTTAGAACCTGAAACCTTCCTTTAGGGTTCTGTAGTGACGTATCGATGGCTTCGGGTAATGCTGACGTTCTGGACGGCCACGTATGATTCTGTCCTGTGCTGCCTCCACAGCTCGTGCCATTGCCTACAGCGAGCCGAGCTGCTGCTCAGACGGATTCCCTACGAGCAAAATCACAGGAAACGATGTGACAGACGAACGACGGATCCCAACTGGCATGGATTACGTCCGCAGAACCGTCCTGGTGGAGGTAGACGAGCTGACGTTCGTTACTGTCACTTTATATGCAGCCTGTAAAAAGTCCTCACCCCTCCCTGGAAGCTCTCCCTTTTTTATTGCTTTCAACTTTAAATCATGGGGATTATAATTAGGCTATTTTAACAAGAGTTTTTTAAAAAAAGAAAACATTTCGACAAAGTAATGTCAGTCAGTTAAAAACGTATTCACCCCCTTCAAAGTGACTCACCTGATCCAACACAGGTGCAGCCAACTGGTGCTACTAGTCACATAGGTAGTGAGATGGAGATCATCTGAGTGCAGTGATTGTCGTATAAAGACGTCTGTCCAGTCTCTGGTGAGTCAGTACTTCTGGATATAACTACACCACGAAGACAAAAGAACGCTCAAAGCAACTCTGTGAAGAGTTTTCTGGAAAGCATAAGTCTGGGCACGACACAGGAACATTTCCAAATCAGTGAATCTCCACTGGAGTCCCGTTAAATCCATCAGTAACAAACAGAAGTGAGAAAGGCCACCAAGACGCCGATGACTCCTCTGAAGAAGAGACATTAAATTCATTAAATTAAACGGACCAGTGTTTGATGTTGAAAAGTGATAAAAGGGGAAGACTTGAAGGGGGATGAATACTTTCAGAGCTGATGTATTTGTGTGCGTTCAACATCACATGTGAGTTTTGTTGTGCTATTTTCCTCTGACTTTTTTTCATCCTGCTTGCAGCCAGAAGGTCTGCCCAGAGAATACACCTACAGCGTCTTCTTCTGTCCCAATGGTCGGTGCACATCTGGTTCTGATCGTATCGTGTAGCACTATAATTTATCGTAGCTCCGTGGCTGTATTCTGGCCTTAATCACACTTCCTATGACAATGTTCAAGCCTTACATTTGCATTTCGTTCTCAGAGAGGATCCACATTTCCACCCCAAACAAGTACGAGTACCAGTACGTGAAGAAGCCGGCCAGGATGAACCAGTTCCAGGTGGCCGTTAAAACCCACAACGACGCCCACTTTGCCCTCTCCGCCAGCCCCCACGACAGCGCAGAGATGCTCGAGATCGTACTCGGGGGGAGGCAGAACACTCGCTCCTGGGTTTCTGTCGGCAAGATGGGCGATCCCCTCGTCAGCGTCCCTACGCCGGGCATCCTGTCCTGGGACGAGTTCCGCAGCTTCTGGATCAGCTGGAAGGGAGGCGTGGTGCAGGTCAGAAGAACTGCTCTGCCTGTGTAGTACATCTGCATTCAGGGTTTGTGTGGATGCTCTGACACAAAGGGGAGCTCTGAGCAGCAGGCCATGGGGTCTGTGTGTTAGGAGAACTGGCGCCTCTTTTACTGGTGTGCCGTCCTCTAAGGTCACGCTTAACGGGCTGATGTCAGCGAGGACACTCTGTGATCCACGGCCTGGTGCTCGCATGGCAGGCAGGGGCTGGCACGCCGCTCCCCGGCCCCAGCCCCAGCATTAGCCTCGCATCATTCACCAAAGGCAGTAATTAAAAGCCCGCACATCACAGCTCCGAGCCATCCATTGATTTTCTTGGGGAACGATGGCGCTTTGGGGTGGATGAGCTGTGGGTGCTCGGCCTCGCACGGTCTTTGGTTTAATGTGATTACGAAATTAAACTCTTGTACCAGAGAGGAAGTGTGCTCTCCATGGGTCTGTTTGAATGTTTGTTTTTGTGATTGTGTGTGGGAGGTGCATGAATCACACTGGCATCACCGACACTTGGCAGCAGCTGTGAATGAACTGTACCGGTTGTTTTCTCAACTACGATCACTGGTTAATAATGTTTTCTTCCTGACTTTTATCCATTACAAGGGGAAAGGAGTTGCAGAATGACCAAACAATAAAATAACACAAGCACAAACCATATAAATGAAATTACGAAACAGTATTTTTCCAGAAGTGCTTGGCTTCAGCCCGTCTGCGTCATTCCCTCCAGGTGGGCCATGGTTTACATCCGTCCAATGAATCACTGATCCTCCAGTGGGCAGGCCAGTTCCCAGGCCAGGTTTGACTCTTTCATCTCATCTTTGTGCAACTTGCAGGAATTTATCCTTCCAGACAGTTTTAACAGTTTGTTTTCTGCCCATCCAGGTGCGACACATCGGCTTCTCCACAGGCTGGGGCTCGGTTGGGGAGTTCAAGATCTGGAGGAAGGAGGACTCCGATGACAACCACAACGAGGCCTTTACACTGGGGGTCCCACAAAACATGGTGCCTGGATCAGAACGGGCCACTGCATTTATGATTGGTAAGCTGTTCCACCATCTTCTGATCTTCATCCACAAACACGCTTGCACTGTGAGTAAGGAAATGTTTTTTTTTTGTGCACCTGTATCAGGGGATGTCATGGGGCCGACTTTGAATAACCTGGACAAGCTGTTGAGGCTTCCCTTCGGATGTGGCGAGCAGAACATGATCCACTTTGCGCCCAACGTCTTCGTTCTGAAGTACCTGCAGAAGACCAGGCAGCTCAGCCCTGAGGTGGAGAATGAAGCCACTGACTACCTGCTTCAAGGTAAGAAGCTGGAACCCAAACTGATGCTGGTTTTACAGGTTGCATCTTTAGGCCAAACATTAAATTTTACCTTTTCATGAAGGGCTAAAGATGACCTCACTAAGTCTCAAAAATAACCTTTTTTGCACTCTTGGCCTCTGATCCTTTGCCTTTTTCAAAGTTTTTCAAGTACTGATGAGTTCAGACTGTCAGCAAAATGTTTAAGATGCCAGTAAAAGCACCAATACGATCATTCTTAGACGGACGGCTGTCTTTGATTGCTTTTTTGGACAAACCTGAATCAGCGTTCTGATATTTGACACTAAGATGAGGATCCATGGATTCCACCTTCTTCTCTCGTGAAACAACACATGACATATTTACCCAGAGATTGTTGCGTTCCCACCTCCCTGCTGATGCACTTTCAGCTAGCTAGCAGCTCTTCAAGGAGAGGAAACAGGAAAGTCAGGGAAGCTCTTAAAGCCTGTGCCCTGAATCTCAACCCCTGACTGTTATGAAGACGGATGAACCCTCTGTGAAAACACCCAGTGGTTTTCTAAAGAGCAGTTCTGAAGGTCAGTGTGGTGACTCTCGCCATCGCCAGCTTGGCAGCTCCTGACCCTGCTGACTCTCGGCTATTTCAAAAATGAGGGAACATTTGGAGCCTGAGGATCTGAGGCGGGCCATGGACTGTCCTGTGACACTTCCCACCTGTCCGTCAAAGTTGCCCCGCCCCTAATAATTTAAGCCTTCGTACAATTTAAACAGATGTGTTATGTGAAATCCACCCACTCTATGGTGGTCATGAACAGGAAGATTAGCTGTACAGACCGAAACCATGTTTGAACCCGTATAGTTCTCCAGTACAGTTGGACTTTTTACCACAGCAGTCGATGGAAACTGACTGGCTTTTGCAGCCAGCCTCAAGTGGCCATTCAAGGAACTGCAGCTTCTACTCTTCTACATTAGCTTCATTTTTTCAACCTCAGAGTTTGCTGCTTAATCTCAACGAGTCAGTTCCCCTCTGGCCTGGAGGTGCCCAAAGTGGCTTCATCCTGAGAGGAAACCATGCTTTATAAATATGGCAAGCTGTATACTGTTGTTAAGTTTTCTGGAAACTACTGCAGTGAAGTTTACCTTGGATGGATGGAGTCTGGTTTTGGACCTATGAATTTCTTTGACAGAGGAGTGCTGGCGTTGCCGGCACTAAATACTCTGGATCGTGGACTGGAACATGAGGATGGATGTTGTTACCAAAACCAGCCTTTTCTCTGCCTCCTCTTTTTTCTCCACTCACCCTTACAAAGATCTCCTGTTATTAAGGAAAACCTCACCTTCAGTGAGTCTCGCTAAACTTTTCTTGTGTGCTGTACCACGGCAGGCCACCCCGGAGAAAAGATCTGCACACCAACCTTCAGCAGGCAGCAACGTCTAAAAGCTATTCTTGACATCGAGGAGGATCTTAAGCTGGCAGAAGTGCAAAGTGGGAATTTAGCTACCAAGCTGACAAACACACAACAAGTGTACTTTTATTTCCATATTAATATGCTGTATTTATCTTTTTTAGAAAATAAGTGACCTTTGCTGGATTCACCCTCTTTTATCACAGCCTGGAACATCTTTGTGCTCCGTTATAGCTGCAGAATCACAATGCAGAGCGCTTTACTGTGGATATAAGAGCAACAGAGACACGCAAACTTCATATTTCTGTTCATATATGTAGGTGCAGCTCACTGTGCACAAAA
The DNA here is from genome assembly GCF_000690725.1 of Stegastes partitus. NCBI lineage: Eukaryota > Metazoa > Chordata > Actinopteri > Pomacentridae > Stegastes > Stegastes partitus. The sequence continues at coordinate 21,324 of NW_007579566.1, read as the reverse complement.
GAGCTGGTGGTGAACAACAGATGCAGGGGAATGACCACACGTTGAGGTTTTTACCTGTAAAATACAGGAAAGAGTTCAGTTTGACCTTGTTTGTTCTGGGTTCCTCTCCCTCATCCTCAGAGTTCACATGATTAAAAAACCCAATTAACGCACTGATACAAGCTACTTTTCATTCTGTTCACTCTTATTATATCTTGTTTCCTGAGTTTACAACTTGCAGTCAGTTTGCATTTACCCCATTGCATAAAGGACCCCTGGAAAGTCTTTATTTACCAGCTGCAATGGTGAGAGTCTGTTTTTTAAGAAATCTGCAGTTTTGGACAAAAACAGAGTCAGTATGGTATTCTTAGAGACAAACCTGAAAACATGTGCATGCATTTTTGGTAACTTGTCATGAGCTACACTTGCTGGAACTCCTCTCCCACCACCTCCCCCACACTGTGTTCTTATCTAGGCTACCAGAGACAACTGACCTACAAACGGCAGGATGGATCCTACAGTGCCTTCGGAGAGCGGGATTCCTCTGGCAGTATGTGGTAAGTCACTGGAGGTGTGTCGCTGAAGTTTACACAACTCATCCAAGCCATGGATAGCTGTAGCCGCATTCTTCAGCTTAAGTAGGACGTAGGCAAGAGCAGCCACGCTTTTATCAAAACACCAGCACACGGCTTAAATGAGTCCATTCCTATTGGTATGGTTAATTCACCGGTGAGTTTTTATGACATGTTTACCCTCCCTGAGGCCAGGCAGGCACACAGACCCAACTCAATATTTGCAAAACTAAAGTCAGTTCTCTCAATGGGGAGCTCCGGTGCTTGCATTCTGAGGCCCTTACCGCTGGTTGATTTATGAGCCGAGGTGGGCATTATGATATTTAATAGAGCTAACACTGTTAAACAGCAGGTTACATAAACGGCACAGAATCGTAAACAAACTGCATAATTGGATCCCTGAGGTAGGCAAAGTTGTCGAGATTTATTTGCAGTTAATCTGGGTTGGTATCCGTGCCCCTGAGCGGACCCATGCTGCTTTGGCCCCACAGACAAGCTGTTAATGCCACTTCTGGAGACAGTCTTATAAGTTGTCTGGAGCCATTTCGCCAAATGGCTTTACCTTTTTGTTTTTTTTTTTTTGGATGTGGCGTAGAAAACAGAAACGGTGCGTACCTCCTAATGACTCACTACCTGGGCGTAATTGGTAACATTAGACTGCTACGGAAAGCTTGAACTCTTCCCCCCGATGATTGTGAGAGGATATGAGGATGTAACAAGCGGCGGTTGGGAGTTTTCCTTGGCGCCCAGGGCAACAAGTGTGGTTTGTGGGCACAACACAGATGGTGAACCTTCCGTAAACCTGCATCAGACACTTTATGAATCCATCAGCAACACGCTCGCATCCAAAACAAGCCCAGCTTTTGTTTTAGTTCCAGAGTTCACGAGTAGAGCAGTGTTTTACTGCCTCCTTAAAAGCAGCTGTAATGCAGTGTTAATGTGCCCCAGCGTGTAAAAATGTATCTGAGTGGAAATTGAAAGGATCTAATGAAAAGATTGAACATAATGACAAGGGCTGGCAGTGATGTTTTGGTGTGCAGAGCGAGTCATCTCTGATGCCAAGGCTGTTAACAGTACGCAGAGGAGGCTAAAAGTTCACTTACCGACAGAGATTCAGAAGCAGCAGGACGCTGACAGCGAGTGATGGAGTACCGCATACAGCTGAAGTGAGTCCACGCCTACGCACAATCGCTTACAAGTCAAAGGATTTCAACTGCATTCCCTCTCAGTAACTGCCTTGTTTCTCAATTGACAAAAACAGGATTTTCTCTAGTGAACAACCATCAGTGAATGCTCTAGAAAAACTCAACTGAAAATACCGGCCCAAAGGTAGAAACTAAATGCAAAAAAAAAGTGAAAACACTTGTGATCACAGACACACGGGTGTGGAAACCTGTGATCACTGCTATATAACTGAGTACAGGTGAAATCACTTTGAAATGCGCTACCTTTGTTGTCTGCATCGTGGTCAGTTCAGATGGAAAGGCCCAGAAGGTTACAGGACAACTGGTAAACAACCTAAAACCTGTCACGAGCCAGTTACAGCAGCAATCAAGATGTATAGAGCGAGTCATAGTCGCGCTAACCAGACTTGTCGTGGACAGTGTTTCACAATCTGCCTCTGACGTACTGCAGACTTGGCACACTAGTTATCAGTAGTAATGGAGAAGTTCTGCGACAGTTCTGTTTGAAGCACATTGCATAATGTTGACCTCAATGGACAGCAACTAAAGAAGAAATCGTTGCTTTTGCTTTGGCACTAAACTGCAAATGAAACTTTGCTAAAATGCGTTGAAAGAAGCCAGATGGGTGTTGGGATGACTGTCTCTAATCAGATGAAACCAGGATAAATGTGTTGAGCTCAGAGCGGTGCTGCATGTTTGGCAGTGACCCTGTTCGGTCCGCTGCAGTGAATGCACCGTCCTGACAGTGAATGCACCGTCCTGACAGTGAATGCACCGTCCTGACAGTGAATGCACCGTCCTGACAGTGAAGCACGCTGCTGGGAGGCTGATGGTACAGGACTGCACGAGTGCAAAAGTACAAAGCACTGAAAGCAGAAAAGATTCAAATCTCAGTAATAAAAAGTGACCGGACACCAAGTTCCAACTGCAAGGCCTGTATTTGTAATGTAGGAAGTCTAAACAGTTGGTTTTAATGTGACCTAAGCAGGAACACTGTTCCACCTGAGACCAAAGTGACCCACATATCCATGAGGACAGTGTATGCTCGCTCAACAGCTGAAGAACATCATTCTAACTTTAATCACCCCTGTGACACCTGAGTGCAGCAAAGTGAGGACTTAACTCCACTTTGATGTAGATAAAAATGGAATTTTATAGTAAAGGAAGTCCTCAAATCTCCTGAGAGAGAAAAGCAAGACTGTGGCTAAACTGAAAAAGTGCTTTTAACAGACTTGTCAAAAGTGTGCTCCTTCCTTATATAATTATCTGTAAGAATGGGGCAGTTCTGTCTTCATTTTCTCAGACAGTCCTTGGCTCTACATGTTGAGGCTGGCATGGCATTTGTGTCTGCCCAAAGACTGATCTGACAGCGTTCGCAGGGTTAGAGGCTGAATACCAGAGATCGACAGAACTGATATCTGCTGCTGTATTAACCTAATATCTGTTCCCACTCCTGTGCCAAACGTGCACGCTCGTGTTTCTTCTTTTTTCTGCTGCTTGGCTGCCGTCGTGGAGGTGTTTAGGTTTAGAAATAAAGCCATGTAGGCTCTGTGTGTTGGCTATATGCTGCATCATTCGACCAGATTTCAAACTCTTTAAAAGGAGTGGGAAACTCTTTCTTCAGGTCCAACTCATAACATTCCCCTTAAAGCTTATCAACCTCAGCTTTATCAAGGAGCACACCCATGTATTGTCTTTAAAAAAACAAAACTTCAGATCTACTCTTTGAAGTGTGGAGCTGGATAAGAGCAGCTCAGAGACGGATCTGGAACCGCAGAAAGAACTCGGAGTGTGAGAATCGTGACCCGAGTCGGGGGCTGAGTGGTGGAAGTGAGCTTGTCTAGTGCTTCCTTCCTTCCCAAACTAAATCATATTTACACTTTCCAGTACCTTTCCCAGAGGAGCAGCATTTAAAGCCAGTGACACGATATTACTTAACATTATAAAAATTCCAACAGGCTTGTGGCTTCATCCCTAGTTTTGTCTCCGGGGAGGAATAATGCAGGTTCCAGCCAGGGAAGATTTAATGTTTCGGTTTATGAGAAGGTGGTTCTTTATTTTTTTCCTATCCATCCCCCCCACCTCTGGTGCTCTTTTCCTGGATGGTGACCTCACTTACGAGCTGTGTTGAGAAACTGGAGTGTGACCTGTTTGTTTATTCCTTCATTTCCATCTTGTGTTTCTTCCTTCTTCACGGTAAACAACTTACCTCATCCTGTGAGTCGCTTGTGGCCAGGGGTGCGGTAATGGAACGTCTTGCTGTCGCTGAGCAGTTGTTGGCCAAACACTGCGGCTTTCGATCACTACCGGGAGGTCTTTTGTTTATGGATGAGTGTATGTTTATTAGCTCAGCCGTGTCCCCCAGGGCTGACCTTGGCCTTGCTCCGTTTGCTTCCCTGGTTCCTCTCCGCCGTGGCCCACTAAAAACCACGGCTCATAAACTCTCAGTTGCACTCCCAGGCCAGCCGGATTCACAACCTTCGTCCTCGGGATCCGTGTTTGTATAAGTTGCGGAATTCTTTTGGGGGGAATCTTTCTGCTCGCAACCAGAAACACACTTGATTGGCCCATGTGTGCGATTTCACATTCTCAAGAGCACAGCTGCCGCATCCCGAAGCGCTGATCAAACCCTGCCGCACCCATCTGCTCCCCCTGCTCACTTCCTTGCCTTTTTTTTTTTCCATTTCATCAGATCCATCTATACATACCACTGGACGAAAACATCCCTCCGTCTATGTGTCGGCCCCTCTATCCGTTCTGCTGACAGATCCAACGAGTGTGACTTGCTGAAAAACTCCTCACTCTCCTGAAATCATGATTACAGTCTTGTGAAGTGTGATAAGTATTTTTTTCGGGCTTTGCCAGCACACGTTGTAAAAGATATCTCCCCTTTGTTCTCTGCCTCCATCTGTCCTTCCTCTAGGTTGACAGCGTTTGTGCTCAAGTCTTTCGCTCAGTCTCGGGGTTTCATCTTCATCGACCCCGAGGAGCTTCGTGCAGCCAAGTCTTGGCTAATCAAACATCAGCGAGATGACGGCTCCTTCCCCGCTATGGGACGCATCCTCAACAAAGACCTGCAGGTAGGCCTCAGCTTTGGATGGATGTGGGGTGAGGTGGAGGTTAAAGCAGTTCAATTATCTGCGCTTTCAAAGCAGGGAGATTTATTTCGTAGCTGATTATGAAACGAGGGACATAGATGGAGAGCGACGGTGGGTTTTTTTATTTCCTGACACAATTAGGGTCTTGATTAATTGTGTTTCCAGGTGTTCAAACTCAACAGTTAGTGGATAAATCAGTGCCAAGGATTTCAACAATGTGTACAGTGGGGAGACATAAGAACTGAGATGTTTGAGAGGGTCTCTATCATGTGAACTGAATTAAAACCTACTGTCTGTCTGGTCCACAGGGAGGAATCCACGGCAAGATTTCACTTACAGCTTACGTGGTAGCAGCTCTGTTGGAAACGGGGATAACCACGGAGGTAAGAAGTCCACTCGGAGGTGGGTTTTCGATGGACCAGGTTAAAGTGTGTCGCCTACATTGGTGTGGGCTTCAACAAGCATGTTTTTTGAAATCTAGAGCAACACCTAGTCCTCTGCCTGTCCCACTTAAAGCCGTCCGTCCTGCAGCCCGCCCTACCAGCCTGGGTCGTGTGTGGACGTATCGCCGCATTCCAGATATTTGTGAAGATGGATGTGCTGGCAGTCGGCCTACTCAAATTTGTTATGCCCCAGTGCTGTTAATGTAATGTCTAATCACGTTTGGACGACTTCAAAAGGCTCGGCTGACGTGCAGAGACAGTTCACTCCCACAAAAGACGCCTCTGCTGCGTTGCCATCTGCTTTTTCCTCTTGTCACTCTATTTTCCTCTTTTCCTTTCTCTTTACTCGCTCCCCAGCAGCCGATGATAGTAAACATCAGTTTTCTCTAAAAGAAATGGGAAAAGAGTCCGTCTGAAACATAAAAGCCTCTAAACCTCGGATTGTTTTCGCTCTCTGGTCGTCCAAATAGTTGACTCTTTATTTAGCATTTCCTCTCTCTGGCTCCTCTCCATCCATCTGCCTCGTCCTCCCCCCCTCTCTTTTCCTCTGCTATCTATCCCAAAGGGCTTCTTTCTGAGAATCATGTCCTCTTACAACTGATAAAAACTGAAAAGGTATCCTTCACTTCAAAGCGCAGATTCCAACCCCCCTCCCCTCCTTCCAATTTCACTTAATTAAAAGATGACTGTTGCAATTACAGTGAGTGGCTCTGGAGGCCTATCATCTCATGGATGAGAGGGAAGGTCACATCTGCATGAGATGAAAGTCAGCGCTCAACTTTTTTAATGGCCAAAATGAATGTTTATTCAATAACTGCATCTGCACAGTGGAGGCAGTTTGGACGGGGCAACAGCTAAACAGCCGAACACTGAAGAAGATGCTGATGGTTACGATGATTGTTGGTGTAAAAAGTAAACCGAAGGCTGGATCCCGTAAAAGACATATGTAATGATCCCGGGGGGGGATTACTGTTGCTGAAGCTGAGAATACACAACATAGTAAACTGCTTCTCATATGATACTGGTAGACTTTGTGTTTTTATAGTTTGACAACACGTAAAACTTCAAATACAAAATCTTGGCTGACAGCTGGAGATTCAGTTTCTTTACAAATATCTAAGGAAACGTTGGATTTTGCAAACACTCAGATCATAAAACTCCCACTGCTGATCATGACCATTCCCACATGTTCACCCGTGTCTGTCTGTCCTGTCTGATCCAGGAAGAGAAGGTGGCGGTGGCCAAAGCCAAGGATTTCCTGGAGAGCAACACATACTCTGCCGATGATCCGTACACGACCGCTCTGTCGGCGTACGCCTTGGCTCTGCTGCGCAGCCCGTACGCCCCGCTGGCCCTGCGCCGCCTCAACCACATGGCCATCACGCAAGGTACTGCCGAGCATCCCGGGAGCAACACGAGCTCCGAGTCTCTGGAGTTTCACACATTCAGAGCCGAGCAACTTGCATGAAAGATGTACAAACAACAAAACAGTTTTTTTTGTTTTTCTGCAGCAACAACTAAAAATAGAAATACATGGCGTCGGTCTTCATCAAGCCTTTGCAGCAACACTAAACTGCTACAGATTTGCATTTCCTGTCTGCATTTTAAACGAGCACAAACTAAAGGACCGACATGAGTTTGGAAGCAGCTGCTGTGAACCCCAGCAGTCCACTCCTCCCTTTCCCCCTGCTTCTTATCTCACTGTCGGTTTCCTTTGGCCATTTCCTGCTCTTCCTCTGGACTGAAACTCGCTGCCAGTTGAGAGGAAAATGTTTTTACTCAATCACAATAATTTTATTCACGGTATCGACACACCGAGTCCCCTTCGCCGCCACCAGCTGTCTTCATGTCGCCCTGTTTGTCTCACAGATGGACTCACACACTGGAGTCTGACTGGCAGCACTATGACCGATGAGGACACCTTCATGGGCTTCAGCGACGGCCTCTCTCAGTCAGGTACACTGCACTGCACTCACACTTAATCTCACCTGCATATTGAATATAATAATAACATTATGAGGAGGCAGCAGTGCAGGACGGTGCACGAGTTTCAGAGTTGTTTTGGATCCTTGTGGCCGACCGCCACATGATGCTAAAATAGAGAACCCACATAAAGTCTTTATAATCTTGTTTGTTCCCAGTGGTGTCAGCAGAGGTGGAGATGACAGCCTACGGCCTCCTGACCTACACCCTGCTGGGGGATGTGGCTTCTGCCCTGCCTGTGGTCAAATGGCTCTCCCAGCAAAGGAATGCCTTGGGCGGCTTCTCCTCCACGCAGGTAGCCCAGTTTTCCCAGTTTCAGACGAATAAAGGAAGTTTAAGTTTAAACAAAAGATAACAGATGATAAGCTGTCACTACAAAAGGTGCTAAAACTGAAGTTTCTTGCTCCTTTGTTCCAGGACACATGTGTGGCTCTGCACGCTCTGTCAGAATACGCCATCCTGTCCTACGTCGGGGGAGTAAATCTCACCATCTCACTGGCCTCCACCAACCTCGACTTCCAGGAAACCTTTGAACTCAACAGGGACAACAAGAAACTCCTCCAGAGCGCCAAGGTAACCTGGAACCAGTGAATGGTTGTATTTTTATGGCAGGGCTCCTTGGTTCTTTTGCATGCAGATCAGGATGGACAATCGATTCGCCGCGCCGCTGCTTTTAGGTCGTCTGTGTAGGTTGACGGCACTTTATCAAAATTAATTGTCAATTCTGCTAATCATTAGCAGTACTTCAGGAGGGGAAGTTCCACTTAAGAGCAACTCCTGCTCTTTAATGCAGTATGAAAGCTTCTCCCGTCTCCATTCCTGTGATTGATGAGCAGCTGCGCTCTGCCATTAAACATTAATCTGTGTGTTTCCGTGTTTGGCTGCTCAGTAGCCAGAACCTTTCACGCGCTGCCAAACCAAACCAGGCTTCGCTGGACTGGATTTCCCAAAAGCACCTTGTGGGTCTGTTGATTTAATAGCTGTGTTTTACCGGCCTGTTTGCCCACACGTTACAAACTTGGGCATGAAGCGTCTTGGCCGGGGCACCGTGGCGTCAGGTCAGCATGTGTGTTTGAAAAAAAAGGGCTTTGTCAGCCATCCGGAGTGGTTCAGGTGAGAGTGCAGGAGGTTCTCTCTGCCGGGCATGTTCCTCCGCTATGATTAGTGGTGTCAGCTTAATTGGGGGCAATTAAGGCCTGCTGGTTAGTAGCCAGGGAAGCACCAGTGGCGGTGCAGCAGCCTACAGCATTCATTCACTTGATAAATGACTCATTCACCTCTCCCTGCCCCCTCTGACTCTCTTTGTTTCCCTCCTTTCTTCTGTCTCTCCCTCTTTCTTCTTTTTCAGATCCCCAGTATCCCCACAGGCCTTTTTGTCAGCGCTAAAGGAGAAGGCTGCTGTCTCATGCAGGTATTGCACACAAACACACAAACACACACATTTTCAGTCTTGAAAATGGCCCAGAATTGAACTGTAATGCCGTGCTCACTTCAGCAAGACTCTGCCAGCAGGGGGGAGCTGGTTCCACCTTGAAATTTGAAGCAATCTGGTAGAAACGTAGCTAGTTGTGTTGATTCCTGTCCTGCCTCGTCAAACCTTTCATCAACAGGCATTTTTCTGCTTTGTAGATGAAGTTCAGTCCTCTCTTCTTATCACTCGTGTTTAAATATTTGTCCGCTTTCAAGCCAAACAAGGTATAAATGAAAAAGTGTGCGTGATCAGAGATGTTTACGGCCCCGTTTTCAGAAACCCTGAATGTGAAATCTTGATGCGAGCGAGGCAGAGCCAGCCAGGATGTGGTGGTCGGGTTTTCTAGTGCCTGAGATCTCTTCCAGCTCTCTTTTCTTTCAGGTTTCTCACACACAAACACACTATTTCTTCCTTCACACCTCCCTCCCTCTCTACTTTCCCTCCATCCACACTTCTCCATGCGTCAACACACCTCTCTGACAGCCCCTCAGGCCAGCAGCACCTGGGCTCTAATGAAATACAAGAGCGGGCCAATCAAAGAGTCCTGCCTGTGGATGTGTTTGCAGACACACTGTATGCAGCGAGCATGTGTCTTGTGCCGTAGGATTATCATTTCACAGTGTTGCAATGGTCTCAAATGGCACTGGATGATTTATCCAGAATGTGCACAGGTCTGGGAATAATCATCTTCAGTGAAATTAAAAAGAGCGTCGGAGCAGCGAGTTGTCCTCAGGCTGAAGTAGTCGTCTGCTGGTGTCCAGAGAATGTGATTTGTGGTTTATACTTTAAAGTGCTGCCGAAGTCTCTCTTTTTTTCCCCCCCTGACTTTTTTAATGCCGCAGGTCATGAATATTTTAACTTTTAGTAGTTTGTTGCCCGTCTTTGATGCTTTAACCACGTCGTTTATATAACTGTCAAAAAGTTATTTAATTAATTTTGTTTCTTTGTAATTAGTTTTTTTACTTTGGGCAAACTTAATGAAGACCTGTATTTAAGCACATTGTGGGGATGGCACTTTCTCTGTTTGCTATTGGCCATAGCCTCATAACAATTAAAACTGAAGATGAATAACTGGGAAGATGTCAAGATCTGATCAAGGATTAATAACCTGTTCTTCAAAGGAAATATGAAGTTAATGCGACTACCAGCCTATAGACATGCTGGTGGACCTGTGGTGAAGTACTGGACCTAACTACAGCGTTGTTGTGTGATTACTGCCTACATTAAGGTCAAACAGAACCTCCTCAGCTGAAAAATGAAGCCAACGCGCAAGAACAGGACAACTGCAGTTCCTTGAATGGCCACTTGGGGCTGACTCCAACAGTGAGCCAGTCCCTATAGACCCCCATGCTAAAACGCTCGACTCTACCGCAGAACTACACATGATTACAGCCTGGTGCAAAATGTTTGCTAGCCTCTTCAGCTGATTCCCCCGTTTGTAGTAACAGTACAGGGATTCATTTCTACATAACTCACCTGTTTAAACTGTATTCAGGTTTAAAGTTAGACATGATCAACCAGCGAATGAAAAGGAGCCAGCTGAGGTGGCTCTGGCATCTGATGAGGAGGCATCCTTGGCACCACCTTTGAAGTTTTTTCTTGGCACATTCAGCCAGAAGCAGACCTTGAAGTAGATCCAGAACTTGTTGAAGGGATTAAATGTCTCATTTGGCCTCAGAACACTTTGGACTTCCCCATGAGGAACTGAACACGCTGCTCAGAGGAGGGACATCTGAAGGGACCTGCTGCCACCGTGACCCAGAACTGGTGAAGTGGAAGCAAATGGATGAATGTAGTGGGCAAAGTGAAATCTGAACAAATGACAGCATTTACCAGAGACGTTAGAATGACTCTGAGCTATACACCACGTCGGCACCAGATTTTTTTGTCAGCCTTTTCAAAACCACCTCAACCCCATCACTGTGAACCTCATGCTGGCACTAGAGGGAATCAGGGAATCCTTATCGTTCTCTGGAGACAACAAATGTCAGCAAAGGCTTTCTGTCAGATAGTTATTACAACATTGGAAAATGCTGAACCAGAAGAACAGCTTTGTCGTTCCAAAAGCCACAACACTAGCAGCGTTAAAACAACTTCACAATACGAGGAATCCAAACCACGAAGCAGCCAAGACAGTGAGAGTGAAGGTCAGTTCTTCACTGACATGATGACAACAACCTGGTGGAGGTTCTTCTTGTTCGCTCAGATGGAGGTTGCCTTATTACACCATCTAAGGTTTGATTTTCATGGATTTCATGTCTGCTTCTCCCTGTTTCTTCAGATTGATGTGTCCTATAACGTACCTGATCCAGTGTCCAAACCAGCCTTCCAGCTCAAGGTGGATCTGAAAGAACCTTTCCAGGATCGACACCTGCAGCCTCCTTCCTCCTCTTCCCGTCATTCTACTTTGCGTTCTCGAAGCCGAGCTGACAATCGCTCTGAGCTGAACCGGAAGCGACGGGCGCCCATCGATGACGACGACCCAGCAGCCCACCAGGACAAGATGGACTTCCACATCTCCTTAGAAGTCTGTGCCAGGTAGAGGTTTGCTCTTGCTTATTTGTGGAACTTCTTGTAGCGAAACCCCTCCTTCATTATTCAACTCTTTGTGCAGGTGGCTCCATTCAGGATCATCTAACATGGCCGTCATAGAAGTTCCCATGATTTCTGGTTTCCGAGCAGACGTTGAAAGTCTAGAGAGGGTTTGTAACCACAGTGGCACACATGCAGACACTTTATATGTTCAGACAATCACTGGCTGTTGTTGTGGATCACAGTAAATGAGGCAAGTCGACGGTTAAGTGGCTAAACTGGAAGTCACGTAGAAAGTGATGCAGATGCATCCACATCTGGAGACCATTTTACATGAAGCTGCATGTGACAGATTTATCAGCCCCCTCCTATTTCCTTTGCAAACACCACGCTTACATGTACACATTCACACCAAGGCAGGATGTCTCTCCTAACGTACTCACATAAACACAGTCACAGGGTCTGGATATGGACATTATTGTTGCCCTACAGTGGAAAGTGTTTTGACGTAAATATTTGTCAGAGCTGGAAGCAGTCAAGTGTTTTTCTGACATTCCCTCCATTGTTGGAGGAAGCAGTTGGACAGCACAGCTCCTGAAGCCTTCCTTCAAATGGATGTTTACATGTTTTGCACTTGTGCATGTGAATATATTTCATGTGTCTGCAAGTGTAAGCATCCCAGTCATGGGAATGGTCATTAAGGGCTGTTGTATGGTGCATTCTCAGGTATGATGAGAGAAAGACGAACCAGCTCAGGTCATGTGGAGTTACAGTGTTTCAGGGTCGGAGGTCATCAGGACCGACAAGACCAAACACACACCTCGCTGGGCCTCACGGGACACCAAGAAACTTAGTTTAGATCTAATACGTAGAAGACTGGACTGAAGGGGTAGCAGATGCTGGTTGCATGCCTGAATTAAGAAATGTTTACCCTGGTGGAGAGCGAGAGAAAGTGAAGGTAAATAAGTGCTGGATCCAGGTCAGCTCCCCAGCCGCCCATCAGCAGCTTGTCCCTCATTACTGGACAGTTATAGGGCCTCAGTCTGCAGGCTCCCCCCCTAAAAGAGCCACCTCTCTGGCTACCTGGAGCGATGGTAAACACACACACACACACACACACACACACACACACACGCTGCTGAGTCCGTCGGTCGAGGCTGACCTGAGCTGTAGCGGCTAACAAGCTCAGTTTACACCCCTGCTGGCCTCCCTTGGAGTTTTACTGCTGCCTGCCCGACTGCCACTTACATTCCTCAATTTATGGTGGCAAGCTTGGCTTCCACAGTCATGTCTAGTTGCTTTCATGGATGCTGTAGTCATGAATGATTAGTCCAGTGACTGACTGGAAGCTCCCAGCAGCCTCGGCCTCTCATCACCCAGCATAATGAGCTTTAACAACCCAGAGCGCGTTGTGGGTTGAACATTTGAGCGATGGGAGTTCATTGGCAATTTTTTTAGTTGCTGTATAGACAAACAATGCTTTTGTAAACAGAGACTAATTGTATAGAGTGTGTGTGTGTGTGTGTGTGTGTGTGTGTTTGAGAGGAGTGTGAGTGTTCGCTCGTGTCTCGGTGGCGCCAGCTCAGGCTGAGCACCTCATAAACCCCTGCTGTCCGAGGGCTGCCACCTTTGACAGAATGAAAAATCCCCCTGTGGGGGGAATTAACTGCCCTCCCTCCCAGTAAACAGCGTCCCCGTTACTCATTCATACACTCGTATTTATGAGGCGCGCTCGTGCACGTCTGCATGATCATTTGTGCATAAGGGTCACAAAATTCCAGAAACTCACCAAGTATGAAACGCTGCTCAGTTCGACTCCAGACCAAAGCTGCGATCGCTCGTCGATTTCAACGAGTCCGTCGGTGATTTGGACATTTTCCACGCCGGCCATCGTTTCACGGTCGGGCGCATATGGTTTGAATTTCAGTTGTTGCCCACGAAGCACATTGAAATGCAGACCATGTGGACTGTGACAGATAGGTGTGAGCGAGATAAATCCTTTAAATACTCCTCAGTCTGGATGTGCACAAGTAGAAAAGTGGAAGCACGAGTTAAAGGATTAATGTGCTGAGGTTCACGATGCAAAACAAGATGCTGGCGTTCAGTCGGCTTGTAGGTGCGTAAGGACGTCCACACAGAGTTTTCTTTACATGTTTAACCCATGATATGGAGTTCTGGTAGAGAAGTGGACCCTGGTCGGCATGAGGTGGAGCTGTCCAGTCCGCCGTGGTGCTGATTACTGTTAACGTCACTGTTAATGACTTCTACGTGGGTTCATTTACAGTTGCTGGATTCAAATGTAGAGCAGGCTCGACTACATTTTCATCAGTGTTTACTTCGTCTCGGTCGGGTTTGTGCTTGAGGGAGACGTGTCCATAAAGTCCTCCTTGTTTTTTAACAACTGATTATGCATTTTTTAACCTTTAGTATTTTAAATGAGCATTCTGAGAGGTTACTTGGGATGAATCTCAAAACTATGTTGAAGAACATTCCCCACCATAAGCTGACATAAACCTTGAAGCCTGATGGGCCACAGTTGTTTGGTTTTGCACTTCTTTAACATCCTGAGATTGGGTTTCCCGTCTTTCCTTCTGTCAACAGTTGCTGATGGACAAGAGAGTGGGTCTGAAGAGATACGAGCTGAGCGGCAGAAAAGTCTTGTTCTACTTCGATGAGGTGAGTTCAATCAAAGTCTTCATCGCTGTGCCAGTTGATGGGGAGATGTTTCTGCACCGTTGTTCAGGTGTTTTTGTAAGTTCTTCTGTTTGTCACCCTCTTTTTATAGATTCCCAGCCAGTGCATGACGTGTGTGGCCTTCCAAGCTGTCAGGGAATACATCGTGGGCAAGACAGCGCCTGTTCCGGTTAAGATCTATGACTACTACGAACCAGGTGTGCCTCTGATGAATATTTTAAGTACTCCTCTTTAAAGACCAGGAAAAAGCACCGAGCTCTCCACGATTTATGAAGCGCCTTCTTTTTTTTTTTTTTTTGTGGAAATTGGCATTTTTCAAGTTTATGACCTGGTTCTGGTGAGTGTCATCATTGTTTTGTGTGTGCGGATGTGTGAACGTGCTGGTGTGGGTCTGTGCTTGTCGTGCAGCTTTTGAGGCCACCTGGTTCTACAACGTTAGCGAGAGCAGTCCGCTGGCACGGGAGCTGTGTGACGGGCCGACCTGCAACGAGGTGGAGAGTTCAACCAATCAGTGGATAGGTGGGAGATACACGCTGTGAACTTCTGCAGACACCTCATGCTCGTCAGTGTTAAACAAAGTGTGTTTTCCTGCAGGCTTTGTGCAGGCGAACCAGTGCAACAACGTGTTCGGGTGTCTGGAGGAGGAGCAGTTTGAGCGCTGCACGTGCTACAGGGACTGTGGTTACGACGGGGAGCCTGTCTGTGGCTCAGACGGCCAGCTCTACCAGAACCAGTGTCAGATGGAGGTGTTTGCCTGCAGAAACGGGACGCGCATCAAGCAGGTTCCGCTGTCGCAGTGTCCACAGAGTAAGAGCTGTTCGTCACGCGTCACCGACATCCCACCAGTTTTAGAGATTTGGTTTAATTCATACAACAAAAACTTTCTCTGAGATAACGTCACACAACAACTGTTGTCTCATAGTTTAATCTTATTGGCTCACATTTGAGTTGCTGCTCTAGAATTTATATTTTGACCAAAAGTGCCTCAGTTCCCTAATTCTGTGTTTTGCACCTGGCTGGACTGTACCATTAGTGCCCGGGGGGGGGGCAGTCGCACAACCACATTATGTGTTAAACAGCACAGCTCAGGCGTCAACAGGTTGCTACAGACAGCATGTCATTTACAGCCTTGTTCTAACACAGCTTTCTGCTTTCATTCAGTGTGTTTATTTATTAAATCATTCATTTATTGAGCTGTAGGTTATATTTGTATCATTACATACGACAAACACACCAACACACACTTTCTGGCTCAGCTGTATCAGCGGGGATCACATCAGTCAGAGTCATAAATTGAACCGTGGTTTTCTGAATATTGTTCACATGCAGCTTCAGACCCTCCTAAATGAGGCAGCTGCAACGTTATTTAGATGCACTAGACTATATTATACATAATGCAGCGGTCCTACCAGGTCCGTGTCGGGCTGTAAGCTCCCCCGTGTACTAATGGTACAGTCCAACCACAAGCACAAAACACAGAAATGGAAAATTAAGATAATAAGTCTCTTTGTTGACATTTTTGAAGGAAAAACCCAAACATGAGCAATAAAACTAAAGTGACATTTGTGAAATTGAAAATAATGAAATGGATTTATTTTGATGGAACAAGTTAAGCGAAGAAGTTGAAGGTGTTACGCAGACTTTCCTCTGCTAGAGTTAAAATCACAGACGATCAAAGGTGTGTTCAGTGATCTTTGTCAGGTGTTGTACCTGCTGACATTTATTTCCAGCAGCACAGTTATCGAGCTGCGAAGCTACATGTGTAAAAAAGGTTGATTTAAAAAATGTAGACATGCCTTGAAGAGATTGATTTTAAGTTAAGTTCATGTAGAAAATGTGTGTGAAGCATCAGCCGCTGCTGCTCAGTTCAGCAGAACAATACAACCAAGTGTGAGTCTCCAGATTCACATTCCTGCACTCCAGTGGAAGTTATTGCTTAGATATCAACATTTCTGTCAAGTTTAAAACACTGACAGTCTTAGAAATGTAGAAATTCGAGCCAGTATTACCTGTGTACTGTTAAATGTCTTCATCAGATCGGCAGCCTCTAGCTACAGACAGCACATCCCAGAATACGTGCACGTGTGTGTTTTATTGGATGCAGTCGGCTGGCTTTGTTTGTGTTGCTGTGCACCGTGTGTGCGTCTGCTGCTGTGCCTGCGCTGATCTGAGCTTCGGGAAACAGCTGTTCAGGTGTTGAGCTGATTACTGGATGAGTTTTCTGAGGAGAGCTACCCATCGCCACCCCCTCCATCCTCTCTCACTCTCTGCTGTATTACAGGGCTCTCTCCAAATGACAGAGTGCTTTTGTCCAGCCTTTGAAATCCTTGTCACATTCCTTTCCGACGCACAGCCCAACAACAAAGGAGCCTTCATGTTGCGGGAGCCGGTTGGGAAAAGGCATAGACAAAACTGTGGTGGGAAAAGACCTCGGTTTGTGCCAAGTGGTTCATGCTGTAGATTATCAAAAGGGTTGTATTTTTGTGTCGAGCCCTGTGACCTTGTTTGTTTGTGTGTGGTTGCGTAGGGGCTGAGATTCATGCCACCATTTCCCCCGTTTTGAAAAGGAAAAAGATACGATTTGTTTCCACACATGGCTTCCTGGCCGCCGTTTGGCCGCTGCTATTTTTGGGTTGATAGATGTCGATGCGGGCCTCGGTGGAGACCGAGTGTACGTCGTTGTTTTGCCAAGAAGTGTTGCTCAGTGGGGTGGATAATGCTTCTGGGCAGTATTTAGATTATGCAACACTGAAACGCTGCTGAATTCATTACCAGTTGATCCTAAGGTGCTGCGGCAGCCGCATGAATGTGAATAATCTGTGTGTGTGTTTGTATTTCCAGTGGAGACCACAGAGGACAGGCAGCCAATAGTGAGCCAGGAAACTGAGCAGCCCTCAGTGCCTGTACACACAGGTAACCTCACCGACCACACCTTCCCACTGTCCCATACATTACTACACCCTCCACATACTTCTCCCCTCTCTGTTCACCTCCTCCTTCATCTGTCTGCCAGACAGGACTAATCCATACATTCTTTACTTCTTCTGACATCTTTCTTGAGGAGTCAGCTGCATGCTGTCTGAACGCGGCAGCTTTGATTCATGTTCATTAAATGTAAACTCAGAGAGTCAAGACTCATGTTGTGTAAACGTGTAAACAGACAGGATGTCATTTACGTATTATATTGCAAGTAAACGGCACTTTTCTTTGTGTTTTTGTGGCG